>NC_053433.1:90573796-90873796 GCF_007990345.1 Gossypium hirsutum | reverse complement strand
AAACACAGAATATAACTTTTAATCATTTATAAGACTCGGTTTAGCAGTCCCGAAACCACTTCCCGACTAGGGTCAGTTTTGGGCTGTCACAACTCTCCCCCACTTAAGAAATTTTCGTCCCCGAAAATCTTACCGGTGAATAGGTTTGGGTATCGTTCTTTCATCGAGCTCTCAGTTTCCCAAGTAGCTTCCTCGATCCCGTGTTTGAGCCATAACACCTTAACTAACGGAACCCTTCTGTTTCGCAACTCTTTTACTTCACGAGCTAGGATACGAATCGGTTCTTCTTCATAACTCAAGTCAGATTGAATTTCAACTTCCGAGGGATTAATCACATGTGACGGATCGGATCTATAACGTCGTAGCATCGAAACATGAAAAACATTGTGAATCCTTTCAAGTTCAGGGGGTAAAATCAATCTATATGCCACTGAACCAATTCTTTCGGATATTTCATACGGCCCAATGAATCTTGGGCTCAACTTGCCCTTACGGCCGAACCTGAGTATCTTTTTCCAAGGTGAAACCTTAAGGAACACTCTGTCTCCCACCTGATACTCGATGTCTTTTCGTTTCAAATCTGCGTACGACTTCTGACGATCCGTGGCTACTTTCAGACTTTCACGGATTACCTTTACTTTCTGTTCAGCATCTTTAATCAAATCAACTCCGAAAATTTTACTTTCACCGAGCTCGGTCCAAAACAATGGTGTACGGCATTTACGACCGTACAAAGCCTCGTAGGGTGCCATCTTAATACTTGATTGAAAACTATTGTTGTAAGCGAATTCAATCAAAGGTAAGTACCGTTCCCATGAACTACTGAACTCGAGGATGCAACATCTCAACATATCCTCAAGTATCTGAATTATCCGCTCGGATTGACCATCGGTTTGTGGATGAAAAGCGGTGCTAAAATGCAGCTTGGTACCCAAAGCTTCTTGTAACTTCTTCCAAAATCGCGAGGTGAATCTCGGATCTCTATCCGACACAATAGAAATCGGTACCCCGTGTAATCTCACAATCTGAGAAACATACAATTCAGCTAGTTTATCCAATGAAAAATCCGTATGCACGGGGATGAAATGAGCCGACTTAGTCAGTCTATCAACAATAACCCATATCGCATCCTTCTTACTTGCTGACAAAGGCAGTCCGGACACAAAGTCCATTGTGACTCGATCCCATTTCCACTCGGGTATCATGATCGGCTGGAGTAATCCCGAAGGCACTTGATGTTCCGCTTTCACTTGTTGACATATTAAACATCTCAAAACAAAGTCAGAGATGTCCCGTTTCATACCATGCCACCAAAATTGACGTTTCAAATCGTTGTACATTTTCGTACTCCCCGGGTGAACTGACATTCGGCTACAATGGGCTTCGTTCAGAATCATCGAAATGAGTTCCGAATTCCTTGGAACACACAAACGATTTCTGTACCTCAAACAATCATCATCATCAATTTGAAACTCCGATTCCTCGTTCGGAAAACACTCAGCCCGTTTTGCAACCAATTCATCATCAACTTTCTGAGCTTCACGAATTTGGTGAGTCAATAATGGTTTAGCTTTTAATTCAGCTACTAACACACTGTCTGGTAGAATAGACAAATGCACGTTCATCGCTCGTAAAGCAAACAATGACTTCCGGCTTAAGGCGTCCGCAACCACGTTAGCCTTTCCCGGGTGGTAATCAATGACAAGCTCGTAATCTTTCAACAACTCAAGCCAACGTCTTTGTCGCAGATTCAAGTCTCGTTGAGTCATCAAATATTTGAGACTTTTGTGATCCAAAAATACATGGCACTTCTCACCAAACAGATAATGTCGCCATATTTTTAAAGCAAACACGATGGCAGCTAGTTCGAGATCATGGGTCGGATAATTCCTCTCGTGTGGCTTCAATTGTCTCGACGCATAGGCCACGACTCGACCTTCTTGCATCAATACGCAACCCAACCCAAGTAGGGATGCGTCACTATAGATGACAAACTCTTTACCCGATTCGGGTTGCACCAAAATTGGAGCTTCAGTCAAATGAGTTTTCAGTTGGTCGAAACTTTTCTGACATTTCTCCGTCCACTCGAACTTAACATCCTTTTGAAGTAGCTTCGTCATTGGTGTGGCTATCATCGAGAAACCTTTCACAAATCGTCGGTAATAACCGGCGAGCCCCAAAAAGCTCCGAACTTCAGTAACATTTCTCGGAGGTTTCCAGTCAAGTATGGCTGAAATTTTGTTCGGGTCAACTCGAATACCCGACGCGGATACCACATGACCCAAGAAGCTAACCTCTCTTAACCAGAACTCACACTTACTGAACTTAGCATATAACTGCTTATCCCGTAAAATTTGCAACACTAGTCTCAGGTGCTCAGCATGTTCGGTCTCATCTCTTGAATAGACCAAGATGTCATCAATGAACACAATTACGAACCGATCCAAATATGGTCTGAAGATCCGATTCATCAAATCCATAAATACTGCCGGGGCATTAGTGAGCCCAAACGGCATCACTAAGAATTCGTAGTGACCGTACCTCGTTCTGAAAGCAGTTTTGGGTACGTCTGAATCTCGAATCCGCAACTGATAATAACCCGATCTCAAATCTATTTTGAGAACACTGAGGCCCCCTTTAGTTGATCAAACAAATCATCGATACGCGGTAGTGGGTATTTATTCTTTATCGTCACTTTATTCAGTTGACGATAGTCAATGCACAACCTCATGGTTCCGTCCTTCTTTTTCACGAACAATACTGGTGCACCCCAAGGTGAGAAACTTGGCCGAGCGAAACCTCTATCCGTCAATTCTTGCAGCTGAGCTTTCAACTCTTTTAACTCAGTTGGTGCCATACGATACGGAGCTATCGAAATCGGCGTAGTCCCAGGTACAAGCTCAATACCAAACTCTACCTCCCGAACAGGTGGTAAACCCGGTAATTCTTCCGGAAAAACATCCGGGTATTCACAAACCACCGGCACAGATTCGGGTTTCTTTTCTAATTCTTTGTCATCAAGCACATATGCAAGGTATGCTTCGCACCCTTTTCTCACATATTTCTGTGCCAACATTGCTGATATTACAGCTGGTATCCCCTCCAAGTCCGCGGACTCAATTCGGACTACTTCGTTATTTGCGCACCTCAAATCAATAGTCTTGCTCTTGCAATTCACAATCGCATCATGCACGGTCAACCAATCCAACCCAAGGATAACATCAAATTCATCAAACGGCAAAAGCATCAAGTCCGCTGGAAAACAGGAACCTTGAATTGCTAGGGGACATTTCTTACACACTTTGTCGACAAGTACATAACGACCCAAGGGATTTGACACCCGAGTTACAAACTCAGTAGACTCAATAGGTAAAGTCTTACTGGATGCTAAGGTTTCACATATGTAAGAATGAGTAGAACCGGGGTCAATCAAAGCAATTACATTAGTATCAAAGAGAGTAAAAGTACCGGTAATAACATCAGGCGAAGAAGCATCCTCACGGGCACGTATAGCATATGCTCTAGCAGGTGCACGAGCCTCGGATCTGGTCGTAGCATCTCTAGATCCTCTCTGACCACCACTAGCATTGCCCATATTTCTAGATGGTCTACCTCGAGCAGTGGTAGCACCCGGTCTCCCACTCTGATTTACATTCTGTTCAGACAGCCTCGGGCAATCTTTAATGAAGTGGTCCGCTGATCCGCACTTGTAACAGGAGCGGTCATGGAATCTACAGCTCCCCAAATGCCATTTACCGCAATGTCGACATTCCGTTCGGCCTCGACGTTCATTCCCAACACTGGCGACTGAAGTGCCTCGTGTACCCACAGGGGGTCGATCACGATCTCGTCTAAAAAGGCCCGAAGTGCTTTTAGACCGGCCCACATCATCTCGAAATTTCTTCGATGCCTGTTGATGAGACTTTCCCGAGAATCTTTTACGAAACTCCCCGGTTCCCACATCAACCTTTTGTTTTTCCTTTCTAAGCTCTTCGGCTTTACAAGCTCGCTCGACAAGTACTACGAACTCTCGTATCTCAAGAATGCCAACGAACATTTTTATATCTTCATTCAGCCCATCTTCGAAGCGTTTACACATAACAGCCTCGGACGAAACACATTCCCGAGCGTATCTACTAAGTCTAACAAATTTTCGCTCGTAATCAGTAACTGACATAGAACCTTGCTTAAGCTCAAGAAATTCCTTCCGTTTTTGATCAACAAATCTCTGACTGATATACTTTTTCCGAAACTCAGTTTGGAAAAACTCCCAAGTTACTTGCTCCCGGGGCACGACAGAAGTCAGAGTACTCCACCAATAGTAGGCAGAATCACGTAGCAAGGAGATAGCACACTTTAGACATTCATCGGGTGTACAAGATAGCTCATCGAGTACCCGGATAGTGTTGTCCAACCAAAATTCAGCTTGCTCGGCATCGTCGCTATCCGTAGCTTTAAATTCAGTAGCCCCATGTTTTCGGATTCGGTCAACTGGGGGCTTATTTGACCTTATTTGGTCAGTTACCGGAGGTATTGTAGGTGCGGGGGTGGTGTTTGTCGGGAATGGAGGTTGTGGAACAGCCGTATTAGTTCGAATGTATTGGTTGAACCAATCATTCATCACGCTATAGAAAGCTTGTCTAGCTTCATCGTTCGGGTTACTCGCATTAGGTTGAGAGTCCACCGGCGCTGTCCCTTGTGCGGGAGCAGGCGCTACACTCTCAAGATCATCAGCTACCGCTCGGTTGGGATCGGGATCCATTACTATAAATAAACACATTTGCAAATGTCAGAAATCACCACACTATCAATTAATCACATAAAATGGCATGTATAGCTAGACCCCAACACATTACGGTAGTCCTAGAATCGACTAAACCGTAGCTCTGATACCACTTAATTGTAACACCCCAAACCCGAGACCGTCACCGGAGTCGAATACGAGGTGTTGACAGACTTTTAAAAAAATTTTTCCAGACACTGCCCAGTCTGAGTACTAGTCGCTTCAAAAATCATATCTCGAGTTTCACAACTCGAAAATCAGTTTTGTGATTTTCCCTGAAACTAGACTCATGTCCCCACCTATATATTTTTTTCTAGAATTTTTGGTCGGGCCAATTAGTACAGTTTATTAGTCAAAGTCTCTCATGTTACAGGGGTCGACTACACTGACCTTTTCCCATTACGACTGGGATATCTCTCTGCACAGGGCTTCAATACTAATGCCGTTTGTTTCTATGGAAACTAGACTCAGAGAGGAATCCATACATATATGGTATGACCCCTAATTATCTCTGGTCAATTTATAGTGAATTTCCAAAGGCGGAACAGTGAATCCAGAAACTGTTCTGGCCCTGTTCCACAAGAACCCGAATATCTCTTCCTGTACTGTTCCTATAATTGTTTCGTTACTTCCATATGAAAGTAGATTCATCAAGGTTCGATTACATAATTTATTCACTATTTAATTCCACTCCTACGAATTTATGTGATTTTTCAATTCTACACCACTGTTGCTGTCAAAATCTGTTTTCAAGATAAACTTTACCTATTTTGTGGTTACCATGGACCAACTAGGGTTTTGCCATACATAGGTCCACATGTGATCATATTTAGCCATTCCAATGGCTGATCATTAGCCCAACACTTCCATTTCAATCCATAGTCACATCGTGAAACCATATATATACATACATAAACACAAATGGTCTAATGCCATACTCCACATCTACAAGCCATTTTCGCATGGCTTTACACACATACATCACAAAAGAACTTAAACAACAGGGGGTAGTCCTATACATGCCATATCCAGAGTTCAACTAAAAGAGTACCAAAAGAGCTTGATAGTGTAGATGACTTCGACTTCGCTGATCCCGAATCCGATAGCTAACGAACAAAATCTATAAAACAGAGAGCCAAAGCAACCGGGTAAGCATTTTAAGCTTAGTAAGTCTCAAGTAATGAAATCGGCTTTAACTACAGTATTACATTCACATAGCTAACTAAGTCACTTTAATAACACACATTTTCATAATCATACTTCATCAACATATATACACAAGATATCAACCTTTCTAAAAGCCGAAAATTCGTTAGCCGATCACACGAATACTATTTAAAATGAATCGACTTTTCCAATGCACATGCAAACATACCGTATCGTTCGGGTTGGTCGAGCATATTTATTAAATTAGTTACAGCACAAAACGCTCACATTCAAAACCAAGTTTCTTCGGTATTTAACCGAATACAGCCGCAAACATATTTGCCTTCGGGTCTTAACCCAGACATATGAACTCGCATAATTGCCTTCGGGTCTTAGCCCGGATATATCATCCCGCATAATTGCCTTCGGGTCATAGCCCGGATATATCAACTCGCATAATTGCCTTCGGGTCTTAGCCCGGATATATCAACTCGCATAATTGCCTTCGGGTCTTAGCCCGGATATGTCAACTCGCATAATTGCCTTCGGGTCATAACCCGGATATATCAACTCGCATAATTGCCTTCGGGTCTTAGCCCGGATATATCAACTCGCATAATTGCCTTCGGGTCTTAGCCCGGATATATCAACTCGCATAATTGCCTTCGGGTCTTAGCCCGGATATATCAACTCGCATAATTGCCTTCGGGTCTTAGCCCGGATATGTCAACTTGCATAATTGCCTTCGGGTCTTAGCCCGGATATATCAACTCGCATAATTGCCTTCGGCTCAGTAGCCGCACACAAAGAGCATAATTCCAATTGGCTTTATAACATAGTCTCTAAGCACATTCGACTATCCGTCATAGTATGACTATTCATTTCAATATAATTCAAGTAGGGTCATTACTCGAAGACTTACCTCAAATGTCGTCGAACGACTTCAACGGCTATTCAATTACTTTTTCCTTCCCTTTATCGGATCTAGTTCCCCTTTGCTCTTGAGCTTAAGTTCAACAAAATTTAAAATAGTCATTAATCGACTATTCAAGTATTACTTTCAGAATAATATTATATATATTGATCCGACTTTCACACACATAGATTATAGCAAGCTTTATATTAATCAATAAATAATTCATCGGCAAACTTTCATTAATGTTTACAACAAAATCACATATTCACTACGAGCTGTTTTCCTGAGCAGTAGTTACTAAATTACTTATAACTGGAGCTACTAAACTCCAAATCACTTGCCGTTAATTTTCCCTGAATATAGGCTCGTATATCTTCCATCCATAAAATTTTCAGAATTTTAGGCTTGGTCAATCAATACCAGATTTTTCTTAAAGTTTCCCCTGTTCACTGTTTGACTATTCTGACCACTCTTCACTACGAATCCAATTTCTCACTTTACAGAATTCAAAATGTGTTGTATTTGATCTCATTAGAAACTAGACTCATTAAGGAGTCTAAGCATATAAATTTTATCTTATAATCATTTTTGTACAATTTATAATGATTTTCTAAAAACAGAACAGGGAATCCAGCAGTCATTATGACTCAGCCCCACAATGCTTCAAATATCTCAAGATCGGTAACTCTTTTGTTTTTATAGTTTCTTTTGTAAGAAAATAGACTCTTCAAGCTTTAATGACATAATTCACTCAGCTTCTAATTCAACTCCTATAATTTATGGCGATTTTCCAAAATCACCTTACTGCTGCTGTCCCCAAACAGATTATCACCAAATCAAATACTAACATTAGCATTTCACCTTAATAGCTAGCTTACCAAGTCTTGATTTAACATATAATTCACACATATCACATTCAGCTATATATATATACATTTATCATATTTATTATTAACAAAGTATGCTCATGACAAATTTACTCCCAATCGCATCTCAAAATTCATCAAGCTTAGAACACATTTACTAATTAAATTCGGTAGTTTAATCACTTTACTAACCACTTATACATATAATTCCATTCAACATTATAACCCATTATCACTCATTTAGCCGATTATAGAGAATTAAACATAATATCTCTAGGATATACTCTACATGGCCGAATACACTACATTAATTTCCAACATTACCTAGGTAATTACCTATAGGTTCTTATACCTTAAATTCACACATTTAGCCTTTTAATGCCTATTGATCGATCCTTTGGTCCTAACAAGAACCAATTAACATGCAAGGAACCTAATCATAGAGGAAGAAATTTACATTCTAAATAGGCTCAATCTTTGACCGAATGTACTAGGCTCCTCTAAGCCACTCATCCAAAAATCTTTACCCCATTCTAGTCACTCTCCCATTGTTCCATCCTTGCAAAGCCTATAGTTCACTCGGCCACTCAACCCACAACCTATCGAAACTTCAATTCAAACTCATTAGCCGAATATACATATACTTATAATAAGCACATATAACATCTTCTTCAAGACACATTCGGCTATGGCATAATTTCCTTATAAAACCCAATTAATCAATCCACCTTAACCGAAACTTAACTCATACAAAACCTATCTTCAAACCATAAAATAGGTAGAAGTTAAACTAATCATCCAAATGGTGCATAAGTTTTCCAAGAATGACATTGAACTTACCTTACTTTAGGTATCCCCCTTAGCCGAATTTTCTTCCCCAAAGGCTTTTCTTCCTCTTCTTTCTCTAGTTACGGCAATGGAGGAGAAAACATAGGCTAACTTTGGTTTCTCCTCCCACTAACTTGTATTTTATTAACCTTATTCATTATTTCATTTTGTAACATAAACTATTAGCATAAAATAGTTATAATATTATTTAATCCATAACATGGCCGGCCACCCTATTTAACTTGGGTAAATTGACATGCAAAACCACTCCTTTCAATGCATGTACTATTAGACCATTGTAAATTAGCCTCTCACTTTCCAACAAAGTTTCATATAAGTCCAATAAAAAAAAATTCACATAAAGATGATCAAATTAATGCATGAGACTTTCACACATGCATTTACTCACATCATAAACACAGAATATAACTTTTAATCATTTATAAGACTCGGTTTATCAGTCCCGAAACCACTTCCCGACTAGGGTCAGTTTTGGGCTGTCACAGTTACCGGCTGTGATTTCCTCAATGAAAGCTCTGAGTATTGTGAGAAAAGGTTGTGAAGCTTATTTTACCTATGTGATTGATTCGAAGATGTTAGAAAAGAGAGTTGAATCAGTGCCTATTTTCTGTGAATTCCCTGATGTGTTTCCTGAAGAACTTCTGGGATTACCTCTGATACGAGAAATGGAATTTGGCATTGAGTTAGTACTGGTAACTACTTTAATTTTGATAGCTCCGTATAGAATGGCTTCGAACGAAGTAAAAGAATTAAAGTCTCAGTTGCAAGAGTTGACCGATAGAGGGTTTGCTAGATTGAGTTTCTCACCTTGGGCTACACTAGTTCTATTTGTCAAAAAGAAAGATGGTATGATGAGAATGTGCATTGATTATCATCAGTTGAATAAATTGACTATCAAGAATAAATACCCTCTGCCTCGAATTGATGATTTGTTTGATCAATTGAAAGGAGCTACCATGTTTTCGAAGATAGATTTGAGATCAGGCTATTATCAATTACGAGTAAAAGATTCAATCATTTGGAAAATTGCACTCAGAACGAGGTACGACCTCTATGATTTCTTAGTTATGCCTTTTGGATTAACAAATGCACCTACTATATTTATGGATTTGATGAATAGAAATTTTAGACCATTTTGAGATCGATTTGTTGTCGTATTCATTGATGACATATTGATTTATTCACGTGATGAATTTGAGGATGCCAAGCATTTGAGATTAGTGCTACAGACTTTACGTGATAAGCAATTGTATGTGAAGTTTAGCAAATATGAATTCTGGTTACGAGAATTCAGTTTTTGAGGCCATATTGTATCAGCATTAGGTATCTGAGTCAATTCGAGAAAAAATTTAGCTATTTTGGATTAGAAGCCTTTGAAGAATGTCTCTAAAGTCTGAGTTTTTTGGGACTAGCTGGTTATTATAGACGATTTGTAAAAGGATTTTCTATGATTGCAACTCCGTTAATGAAACTGCTTCAGAAGGATATGAAGTTTGAATGGTCTGAAAAGTGTCAGAAAAGCTTTGATCAATTGAAAGCCCTATTGACTAAAACTCCAGTGTTAGTACAACCCGAATCAGGTAAAGAATTTGTGATTTATAGTGATGCTCTGTTGATTGGTCTGGAATGTGTTTTGATGCAGAAAGGCAAAGTCATTGGTTATGCTTTAAGATAGTTAAAGCCGCATTAAAAGAACTATCCGACGCATGACCTTGAGTTAGCTGTGATTGTGTTTGCTTTGTAGATTTGGCGCCACTATCTGTTTGGTGAGAAATGTCATGTATATTCTGATCATAAGAGTTTGAAATATCTGATGACTCAGAAAGATTTGAATCTACGATAGAGAAGATGGTTAGAACTGTTAAAATACTACGAGCTTGTTATTGATTATCATCCGGGATAAGCAAATGTTGTTGCTGATGCTTTGAGTCAGAAATCATTATTTTCATTATGTGCTATGAATGCTCAGTTGTGTATGTCTGATGATGGTTCAATTTTAGCTGAATTGAAAGTAAGACTATTGTTTTTACAACAGATTATTTATGCTCAAAAGGTTGATAATGAGGTAAGAGCAAAACGAGCCCAGTGTGATGTAGATTTTGATTCTAAATTTCAAGTTGATAATGATGATTTTTTGAGATTCCGAGATTGAATTTGTGTTCTGAGAAATCCAAAATTAATTTAGATGATTTTGAATGAAGCTCACAACAGTCGTTTGTCTGTACATCCGAGTAATACAAAAATGTATAATGATCTGAAACAACTTTATTGGTGGTCTAGTATGAAGCGTGATATCTCTAAATTTGTTGTGAAATGCTTAATCTGTCAGCAAGTTAAAGCTAAACATCAAGTGAGATCTGGTTTGTTACAACCGATTATGATTCCAGAATGGAAATTGGATAGAGTGACAATGGACTTTGTTTTGGGTTTGCCCTTATCTCCGAGAAAGAAAGATGCAATCTGGGTTGTAGTTGATTGGTTGACGAAATCAACCTAATTTATTCTGGTACAATCTGATTACTCGCTTGATAAGTCAGCTGAGTTATACATTTCCGATATTGTGAGATTGCATGGTGTACCATTACCTATTATGTCAGACAGAGATCCGAGATTCACATCGCGATTTTGGAAGAAATTACAAGATGCTCTAGGTACGAAATTGCACTTCAGTATTGTTTTTGACCCGCAGAAGGATGGTCAATCCGAGCAGATTATTCAAATACTTAAGGATATGTTGAGATGTTTCATTCTTGAGTTTGAAGGTACGTGGAACAATATTTGCCTTTGATTGAACTAGCTTACAACAATAGTTTTCAATCGAGCATTAAAATGACACTGTACGAAGTCTTATATGGTCGCAAAAACCGTACGCCTTTGTATTGGACTGAACTCAGTGAAAATAAGATTCACGAGGTGGATTTGATAAAAGAGACTGAATAGAAAGTAAAAGTGATCCTAGATATTTTGAAAACAGCTTCCGATCGTCAGAAATCATATGCAGATTTGAAAGGAAAAGACATTAAATTTGAGATCGGAGACAAAGTGTTTTTGAAAGTCTCACCGTGGAAGAAAGTACTCCGATTTGGCAGAAAAGGCAAATTGAGTCCGAGATTCATCAGGCCGTATGAGATTATCGAACGTATCAGACTGGTTGCATATAGATTGTCATTGCCACCAAAGCTAGAAAAGATTCACAATGTATTTCACGTATCGATACTTAGACGATACAGATCTGATCCTTCACATGTGATTCCTCTGTCTGAGATTAAGATTCAGTTTGATATTGTAACACCCCTATCCCGTAACCGTCACCGGAATAGGTAAGGGGCATTACCGGACTTGTAACTCATGTTAGAACCGTAAAATTTTGAACTTTTTCTTGAAATAAAGATCATTCATTTAAATAAGTACTAAGCACAGCCAGGGATAAAATTTAAACTTCTCTAAGTAAACATTCAAAAGATGCCATTTTCGCATGGCTTATATACATTAACCAAAATATTCTTCCGCCACTAGTCTATTCTATACATGCCATAAAATAATTCAAAACATAACAGTAACAAGCAGTGGATAGTGATAGTGTGACTAGTTGCTGACGATCCCCGAGCCTGTAGCTTCCAAATGAGATCTATAAAATAGAGGAAACAAAGTAACCGGAGTAAGCATTACAATGCTTAGTAAGTTTTAAGCAGTGTCAACAGATAATAGTCAAATTATAACATAGTTGTTCGTATCTTTATTTCACTCTTCCTTCGAGCATACTATCCCTTTACCAAATATGCACATCTCATTATATACAATAGGCAGATAAACTTTTACATAAAAGTGAGCTCATGTGACATAGATATATTGTATAATTTCACATAACCTCTAACACTGATCCGATGTCACATAATCATAAGAATAGTCTCATAGATTGCTCACGTATGCATCACATAACTGCCTTATGATTTAGTTTAAATCAAGCTCACATATAAACTTGGAGTACATACCTGTTTAACCTTTCGCATTGAATATATTTATAAGCAATTCTTATTGCGAAGTCTTATAGCTTTAAACTCTACTCGGATTATCGGCGAGACCTTTAGCTCAGATGAAATCTCCACATGAAGTCAGCGGGTCTTAACCCAGACATAGTCACCACATATGGTCATCTGGTCTTTAATCCCGGGTTTACATCATAGAGTTTCATACATATTTATTCACATGTTACAACATTCACATCGACTATCATATTTGTAATTCATTTACCTCATCAAATATCTAATAAAACACACCTTCCGCTGTTTGTCATTTGGCCACAATATATATATATACACATCTCATACATATCTCACATTAGCCATTTGGCTTTACCACATATCCATCTCATACACATTTCGCATTAACCATTCGGCTTTCCCACATATATACACTTCCACGTTCATCACATTGGCCATTCTGTCTTATCACATATATGCATGTTCACATTTATCACATTGGCCATTCTGCCTTATCACATATATGCATGTTCACATTTATCACATTGGCCATTCGGCCTTATCACATATGTGCATGTTCATATTCATCACATTGGCCATTCGGCCTTATCACACATATGCATGTTCACATTCATCACATTGGCCATTCGGCCTTATCACATATGTACATGTTCACATTCATCACATTGGCCATTCGGCCTTATCACACAAATGCATGTTCACATTCATCACATTTGCCATTCGGCCTTAGCTCATATATACACATTCACATCCATCACATAAAATTCTAAATCAAAATATAAATTTTCATGTATTCACATCACAATTATCCAAATATACTTCACATACCACATATACTTTCACTTTGTCTTGGCTGAATCTACATCTATCATTTCCCAATGAATAATTCAATTTCAAGCCATACTATCATTTCATATTCGAATACTTATAAACTTACAATTTCACAAATTTTAATATCAAAGATCCATCTAACACTCATATATCTTTTTATAATATCACAATTTAGAATTCACGTATGGGTTTAATCAATAGCTTATGAGCAACTAAAACAAGTTTTATCCATGTTTACAACATAACCACAAATTCTCTACAAGTTGTTTTCCTAAGCAATAGTCGTTAAATTATTTGTAACTGGGGTTACGAAATTCCAAATTATGTGCCGCTAATTTTCCATGAAAATAGACTCGTATATCCTCTATCCAAAAAATTTTCAAAATTTTTGGTTTGGCCAATCAATACCAGATTTTTCTCAAAGTTTCCCCTATTTTACTGCTTGACTACTCTGACTACTCTTCACTAAGAATTTAATTTCTCATTGTACAGAATTCAGAATGTGTTTTTGTTTATTTTGTTTGAAATTAGACTCATTAAGGAGTCTAAGCGTAAAATTTTATCTTATAATCATTTTTTTACTATTTATAATGATTTTTTGAATACTGAACAGGGGATTTCGGAGCCATTCTGACTCTGTCTCACACAACTTTGAAAATCTCATTATCGGCAACCCCTTTACTTACACGATTTCTTGTATACGAAACTAGACGCATCACGATTTAATTACATAATTTATTCAGCCTTTATCTCAACTCCCACAATTTATGGTAATTTTTCCAAAACACGCTACTGCTGCTGTCCGTAGCAGATTTATACAATTTACTCTGTAAAGTTCTCATTCACATATTTAAAACATAATATTATATATGCCGTCATTTAGAAAAGTCATTGACCTTAACGTATATACATAATTCATATTCAACCCGTTTTAAAACTTAAAATTTTCAAAGGAATCAAACTCAATTACTTAAGGACTTACCTCGGATGTTGTTGAACGATTTCAACGGCTATTCGATCACTTTTTCCTTTCCCCCATCCGACTTTGATCCTCTAAGCTCTTGAGATAAATCAAACAATTTACTTCCCAAATCAAACATAGTCACACGACATCCATGTACATTTTAGAACCAATTCTCTTGAATTAATTGCCCACTTAAGTCTCTCATCATTTCATTTTCAAATTTGTATATTTGGTAAGTCACATTAGACCATTATACAAATAGCTTTGATACATTTTATACTACCCGAAATGTACCATCAAGATATACTTTACTCAAATAATTTACCTTGGCCGAACATGTACAATGTTTTGTAGCTTAATAATTATAATATAACATCAAGTACTCATTTTACTCATGTGGCCGATTATATACTTAATACATTCTACAAATATGGTTACTTGTATTGACTAAATACCATTTTGTTTCAAGTTCAAAACTTGGCTAATACACATATATACACTAGTAATCAAATACTAACATTTGCACTTCACCTTAATAGCTAGCTTAGCAAACCTTAATTTAACATATAATTGCTCATAACACAATAAAAGCATCCTCTCCATTCCATCAATTCAAAACACATACATTACTCAATAATATTCAAAATCATATTCGGCCTTAGTACACACTTGTTAGCCGATTTTTCTCCATTTAGCAACTAATGCACATATGTGCTCATTTGTTAGACTCTACTTCACCTAACTACCATTTCTCATCCAAATAACATGAACAACAACCATATTACTCTTCTACTTCCTACCATGGCCGAATGCTCAAGACACCATACCATTTCAAATTTGGTCATGGGTTAAGCAAAGAGCTTAATGACTAACTCAAAAAAAAAATGCTAGAAATCCAAGAATCATCCTTGAACTTACCTTGATTTAGCTAACCACCATAGCTGAATTTTTTCCAAGCTTTTTCTCTTCTAGTCACGGCAATGAGGAGCAAAGATGACAACTTTGGTTTCTCCTCCCATTACCACATGTTTTATTATTCTTAATTCCTTATTTTATTTTGTAAACTAATAATGCTAATAGAAAATACATATTTTCATCCATGACCCATACCATGGCTGGCCACTACCTATTATAAATGGAAATTTGACATGCAAACCCCTCATTTTTATAACATGCATTAATAGGTCCTTATAGATTAACCTATCACATTTCAAAAGTGTCACACATAAGTCCTATTAACTAAATTCACATGCAATTAACTAAATCGAAGCTTAAAACTTTCACACACTCATATTCACATATTTTAGACAATAAATATTATACTCAAATACTTCGGTGACTCGGTTTAGCGGTCCCAAAACCACTTTCCGACTAGGGTCAATTTAGGGCTGTCACAAATATGACCTACGAAGAAGAACCGATCCATATCTTAGCTCATGAGATTAAAGAACTACGAAATAAGAAAATTTCATTAGTAAAAGTAATGTGGCATTGACACGGTGTTGAAGAGGCTACGTGGGAGCCTAAAGATGTTATGAGGCAACAATATCAGAATCTGTTTAACGGTAAGATTTTTGGGGACGAAAATCCCTAAGGGGGGAGAATTGTAACAATCCGGTTTAGACCCTAGTTGGAATAGTGGTTTTGGGACAAAAAATTTGACTTAGGAAAATATTTTAATATTATTTTTCGTGCTTATGATATGTGAATTAGCATGTGTGAAAGTTTCGTATGAAAATTTGATTGATTGTGTGTTTAATTTGCAAAAATGACCTAATCGCGTAAAATGTAAAAGTTGTCTGCTGTTTGTTAAGTATGCTTATTTGTTATGTCTTTGTAAATGAGAGGTCCTTATGTGGTTAATATGCCATTTACATGGTTAATGGACATTAATGGCCTTAATATATGTGAATTTATAATGGTTTATTAAAGGGTATTTTGGTAATTGGCATATTAATCATATATTAAATAAAACAAAATATGTTAATGGATGAATTATTCATCTTTATTGCCGAAAATTAGAAGAAAAAAGAAAAAAAATAAGCTTCTTAGTGTTCGGCCAAGAAAATTGTTGATTAAGGTATGGTTTTTTATCCGTTTTCGATAATTTCTACGTTTTTGTTATCTTTGCTTAGTGTTCTATCAAGCCCATGCCTAAATTTCTGATTTTGATGATGATTTTGAAATATGCCATTGATGAAATTATAAGCTTTGTGAAGTTAGTTGTTAGTAAATGAAAGATATGTTTTGGGTTAATATATTTTGTATTTGAATTTTTGATGAATTTGAGTAATTCGGACTAAATTGTGAAATTTGTAAATTGAGGAACTAAAATGTGAAATAAATGAAATATGTGGACTTGTATTACTGCTATGAATATTCGGCTAAGCATAAGTGTATGCAAATTTTGTGTATTTTGTGATTTTTGTGATTAGGGACTAAATTGTTAAAATGTGAAAATGTGAGGGCTAATTTATAAAATTCCCTAAATGTATGTTTGTGGATTTATTTGAATGATTTTTTGAATAAAAGAGTTAAATTTGAATATGTTTAGATCAAGAACCAAAGAAAATGAAATTAGATCGGGGGAAAACGAAAGTCATTGAATAGTTGTTCATTTTTATTCAAATTCGTACAATGTAAGTCTATATACAAATAAATGTGTTTTGAATTGAATTAATATTGTTTATATGCTCTTGAAAAATAATTAATGGTTATATGAGTTGGGTATGAGATATCTGAAAAAGTATCGACAAAGTTCCGACATTTGAAAAGCCCCATACAAACCTTAGGAATAGTTAGGATACATATGTGATGACATAGGATTCGATATGTGTTTTCGTGTAAGACCACGTCTAGGATGTTGGCATTGACTTATGATTTACATGTAAGACTATGTCTGGGACGTTGGCATCGTATTTGATTTCGTGTAAGACCCTGTCTGGGATAGTGGCATCGATATTTGATTACATGTAAGACCACGTTTGGGACATTGGTATTGTACGAGATTTCTGAGCTATCCACGTATCCTTATGATTCCGAATGGTTCAATGAGCATTCCAAGTAAATGAATTATTATGTGAACATGTATCCGATTCAGGTACGTTTGAACTGAGTACCATATTTGATGAACAAAGGTAATTATATGTACTTTAGTGAACAAATGTTGATACGTGATAAAAGCATGAGAAAATATGTTATATGTGCTAAAGAATTTGGAATATGTGAAATGTATTTGGCAATGAATTATATGTAATTTGATGATGCTTTCATGCTTTGAATGTTAAGTTTATTTGTATATGGCTTACTAAGCTTTTGAAAGCTTACTTTGTGTGTGTTTGCATTGTTTTATAGATATTGAAGCTATCGAAAGCTCGGGGGGCATCGAGGATCATCACCACACTATCGACTCTATTTTGGTACCTTTTAAAGTGTAAATATTGAAGTATGGCATGTATAGGCTAGAAGTATGTGAATATGTTTTGTGATGTATATATCTAGCCATATGATTTGGCTTGGTTTTGGTTGTGATTATAGTTTGATTTTGCTATATGAAATGTGATGCAATATGATCAATATGATGTGTTTTTGAAGGGCTACGAGAATTGGTAAGTTATTAAGTTTTTGTTATGAACTTAATTGTGGATTTGGTAAGAACGCGATATGAGAATTAATGAGGTAAATTGAAGTTACAAAACAAATGTTTTGGTTTGATTATGACTCATGATATAGTATGTTTTGGTATGTATATTAAATATGAAATTTGTTGATAATGAAATGGCATGAAAGATGTATTTTTTTGGTTGTGAAATAGTTGAGAATTTGGTATAAAATGATGTGGTTTTGATGCTTGTAGGGAGGACCCTTTAATAGGTGGCAAATTGGCCTTGTAAATGGCCTATTTTTGCCTACACTGGCAGAGTCACGGGCGTGTGTCTCAGCTGTGTTGCTCGAGGGCCATTTCAAAAAAACCAGGGTAGACCACATGGTCGCACACACGGGCGTGTGCTAGGCCATGTGGCCAAGTCAGTTTCGACCACGGGCTAGACATACGGGCGTGTGACTGGCCGTGTGACTCAAGTCAGGAGCCTCCCTAATTTTCACATGGCCTGGCACACGGGAATGTCATGTGGCCGTGTGGACAAGTTGGTATGTATGCCTTGTTTTGACACGACCTAGACACATGGGCGTGTCTAATACCGTGTAAGGCACACGGCTTGCTCACACGGGCGTGTGGCCTGTACAACTTTGGAAAATTTTTAAATTTCTAAAATTTTTGTATGAGCTCGGTTTAGTCCCGAACCCTTTCCAAAGCATGTTTAATGTCTTCTTGACCTATGTAAGGGACTCTATAATGATGTATGATTATGTGTGAATGATGATTGTGTATTACTTCTGAAATGTTCTGATTTGTCTAGGACCCTAGTTCGACGATGGATACGGGTTAAGGGTGTTACACGAGGTAAGTTCTTGTAACTAATTTGTGTACATTTATATGTTTGAATGAAATGTTGTATATGTGAATTGTATAATTATCATGTATTTGAAATTGATTTAATATCTGATAATGCCTGATAAATTTCAAATCCCGTTTGAATAAATGAAAGTCGATGGATACAGGATTTCTGTATTGGTTGTAGTTTAGCATATGTTGTAACACACCATAGCTCGAAAGAACATCCTATTATTAGCCATCTCGAGCTTCCCTTTATATGGTTTAGTGAGCTTCCCATTATAGCTCTTCTGAGTGTCCTGATATGTTGCGATTCTACATTTTTTGTGGACACACCTTAGCTCTTATAAGCGTTCTGATTAAAGGCTCTTCGTGAGCTTCCTGTTAAATTGGCTCTTTGTGAGTTTCCCGATAGTGCTTGCTCGAACTTCCCGATATATATCTTTGTGAATTTCCTGATTATGGCTCTTATGAGCTACCCGTTATATAGCCCGAATAAGATCCCGATAAGCTCTTTATGAGCTTCCCGAAATGGCTCTGTGTGAGCTTCCCTTTACAAAGCTCGAGAGTGTGCTTCCCGATTATGTGCCCTAATTGGGTACCCCTAGAAATGAATTGAGAAATTATAGTAGTGTACACTAAAGTTTACTATATGAGTGTATCCATCGATATTTCTAATAAATTCAACGGGTAAAGTTCTGACATGGCTAAACTGAATTTGAAATGATTTGTCATCAAAGTGTACATGTAATATGGAATAATATTATGGAAATCATATGAATATGGAAGACATTAAATGGTGAGCTCATCCATGTTATTGGTATTATGTGAATTAGTTGACTGACATGATTTGGTGAAGTTGTGTTTTAGGCTATAAACCCAATTGTTTTGATGCATTATTGTATGCTTGTCTTAAAGATAAATATATGGTAAGTTAAATTCTTGTTATACAAACTTACTGAGCATTAAATCCTGACTAGGTTTCCTTTTCTCTATTTTATGGTGCTCAAAAGCTCGTAAAGGTTAGAAATCGGTCGGAGTATCATCACACTATCCTCCAGCTTGTTTTGGTATAAAAAGTAATCTTATTCTGATATAATGGCATGTATAGGTTAAATTGGACTATGTTGGCATGTAAATAGTAGTTTGTAACTTAGCCATTGGATTGGCTAAAATGGATTGTTTTGGTATGTTATTATGAGGTTATATATCATGTTTAGCTTATATGAATGTGGTTTGGTTAAATTGAATTAAAGTAAAATATAAATCATCACATGAAGGTAAGTTTGATCATATGAATATGTGATACTATTTCATATATATTAATGATGTTTGTTTGATTTATATGACTTGAATTGGTTGGCAAATGTATACAAATGTTATTATAGGTTGAAGGTTAAATTTGGGTGAGAACTAAGGCTAGGAAATGGTCTTATTTTGTCTACACGGGTGTGTGTCCCTTGCATCTTAAGTTTGAGAAACAGAATGCTCAAAATTGGGCACACGAGTAGAGACACGAGCGTTTGTCTCAGTTGTGTGTACTACACGGCCTAGAACACAGGTGTGTGTCTTGGCCGTATGAAACTTGCGCCTAATTTGTGAAAATTAAATTGACTACACGGCCTAGCACACGGGCTTGTGGTAGACCGTGTGGCATAAGTAAGGGAGTTACACGGGTAAGGACACGGGCTAGGGCACTACCGTGTACCTCACATCACATGCCCACATGGCCTGAGATATGGGCATGTCACATAGCCGTGTGAGCTACACGGCCTACTCATACGGGCTTGTGACCCCTGTATTTAAGAGAAATTATGGAGTTCTGCGAAAAATTTTCTGAGTTCTTGATTTAGTCCCAACTTGACTCTAATATTTAAATTGGGCCTCGAGGGTCAATTCGAAGGACAATATGATTAATTTCAGATATGAAAAGTAAATGACATTGTAACACCCCTAACCCGTATCCGTTGTCGAAATAGGGTTACGAGGCATTACTGATCAACCACAACATAAATCATACATTTCTATAATCATCATGAAAAACCCATTCATCTCAATCACTTTGTCTTTTATAAGGTCCTACGAGACCTTAAAACATGCTTAGAAGTGGTTCGGGACTAAACCGATGACATTTGCAAACTTTAAGAAACTTAGAAAGTTTTCAAACTTTTAAAGGCCACACGATCGTGTGAACAAGCTGTGTGCCTCACATGGTTACCAGGCATGCCTGTGTATTAGACCATGTGAAAATAGGGCATACATACTGACTTGCACCACATGGTCGAGGACACGCCCGTGTGCCATGGCCGTGGAAAAACTAAGGAGGTTACTGACTTGGGTCACACGACCGACCACATGTCCATTTGTCAGCCCGTGTGCCACACACGGCCAATAGACATGTCCGTGTGTCTAGGCAGTGTCAAAACTGTAGGGTATACAGACTTAATTCGAAATGGTACCTCAGGGGGCACACGGCCGTGTAACATGACCATGTGTCGCACACTGTTGAGACATACATTCGTGTCTCTACCTATGTGGACAAAAATAGACTATTTGTAAATCCAGTTTGCCACCCTTATCTCATGCTCACCTAGCCATCAAAATGGTATAATTTCAACACATATATAGGCAGCCAAAACATGCCAATTCCTACACATATCATGCCATCAATCATCAACCAATTCAACTACTAAATTCCATATTCAAAACATACCAAATCAACGTGCCACAACCATCAAACTCACATAAATCCTAAATGAATTTTCTCACCTTTCTATCTACCAAATCATGCTTCTCAAACATACCAATTCATCATTCACAAATCATACCAAAATTTACCATTCCTCAAGCATTAATACATCAACTAACAACTAACCAAAAGAGCATCCATACAACCATTTCAAGCAAGCCAACATTTAGGACATTATATACATCACATATATCATTCATCAAACATATAATTCAAGCCAACTTCAATGGCCATATTCCAACATTTACAAGCCAAATCTCATGGCTATAATCATAATTCAAAACATACCAAAATGACACTAGCCTATACATGCCATATACCATATATACAAAGCTTGAAAAGTACCAACGAGTTGATGGATAGTATGATGATGTTTCCCGATGATCCCCGAGTCCGAGTTTGATACTTTATAAAACATAAACAAATAACACATACTAAGCTTCATAGCTTAGTAAGTTCGTACTAAATAAACTCGACAGTTCATAATATTAAAATCATCAATTAATAAACACTTAATAAGTTTCATATCATCACTCAATTCTAACCCATGACCATTTATCATATATATACAAATCCATCAAGCTTCATACACATAGTACCAACTACCACATAGGTATCATACGTACCTGTACTCTCCCATATTTATTTATTACATTTTCACCTCTTTATTTAATACGTTAATCTATCTGGAATTCTTTCAATACTCAAGGAACTCGCACACTTAGTGTATAAATGACTAACCGAAGCTATAACGATATCGCACACTTAGTGCCATCACATTAAACCAAAGTTTTCTTAGCATCACACACTTAGTGCCACATATAGCCAAAGCTATTCCAATTCGCACACTAAGTGCTATATATACCCGAAGCTATCTCGAAACGCACACTAAGTGCCAAACATAATCGATTCATCGTCGTACACAACCATCGTCTCATTTATATAATTTATGCAATATTAAAACATTAAAATCATAATTGTAACAATGTCTATGACATACGAACTTACCTCGTACTCGGAATTGACGAATTGGATCTATTATTCGATAACCTTCGATTTTCCCCGATCTAAATCTGAGTTCTTTCTTTGTTGATCTATATGTATTCAAAATTAACCTATTTAATCACCAATTCTATCAATTTAATCCACAAACACATAATTTTAGCCAATTTTCACTTTGGCCCTAAACTTTCACATTTAATCAATTTAGTCCCTATTTATCAAATACACTAAATTCACACAATTCAATTTAATCTATGCTTAGTCGAATTACCATAATACCTCTAGCAGCCATATTTCACATTTATTCACACTTTTAACTCCACATTTTCATCTTTTTACAATTTAATCCTTAATATGCATTTTTACTCAAAATCACTTTACAAAACATATATATCAAACACCAAGCTCTCATATTTCATCTTCAAACATCCAAAAACACATAAATTCATCAATGGAAACTTTAAAAATCATCAACACTTTCAAAAATTGAAGCATGGGCTAGCTAGTACTCAAAGCAACGATCACAAAAACGTAAAAATCATTAAAAACCTACCAAATTTCATACCTCAATCAAGCTATCAAGTTGCCGATATTTAAAGCCATAGAATAGTTCTTTCTTTTGTTGAAAATTGGCTAGGAAGAAGATAATGGAATAAAATGGCATTTTGTTTTATTAAAACATCATTTAATAATCTAATTTCCTATTTAACCTTTAAATTAAAGCATAACAAATACAAATCTGATGCCCATGTATGTCCATTAAATATATTAATGGTCTAATATCATCATAAGGACTTCTACCTTTTAATTTCATAACAATCAAGCACTTTTAACATATAGCATGCTATTTTTGCATTTTACGCGATTTAGTCCTTTTTCTCAAATGAGCTATTAAACGATAAAATTAACTCAGGAAATTTTCACACATATATATTCACATGTTGTAAACACCAAAAATAATATTAAATTAATTTTACAACGTTGAATTTGTGGTTCCAAAACCACTATTTCAATTTAGATAAAATTGGGCTGTTCAGACATGAATTATATGAAATTACTCTGTAATTTAAGGAAATGCTTTGTAACCATGTCCGTAGGATACAAATGACATGTCATTAGGGATTTCATGTTTTGGGTGCTGGTCTTGAATGTCCTACTGATTGTTGAGGTCCTACATTTGTTGCGGATTCTACACAACTCGTGTAAGCACCATCGTGTAGTTTACATCCTGACCCATAACTCATGTGAGCAGGCCCATTTCACAACTCATGTGAGCATTGATGTAAAAGAAAGGTTACAGTTATATGTAAAGGCACACTTCATGTGAGATTTCCTGAGTATCGGATGTAATTCTAGATGGTTCAAAGGGTAAGAAAAGGGAATGAAATAGTACGTTCACAATTGAGATGTAACATGATGTTATACAGAGATTGATGAATTAAATGGTGTACCTATATATGGGAAATCTACTTATGCCATGGATGAACTCATTTATATTATGGACAAGTGCACTAACTTGTGATTTGATGATGTTGTTTAAGCTTAAACTAAGCATTTGGAAATGGTAAGTGTAATATCCCGAATTAGGGCCTAATCGGAATAGTGGTTTCGTGACCACAAATTCGAGATAGAAATAATTATTTTATAATTATTATGAGTTTTATGATATGGTTGCATGATTGTGTAAAAATTTCGTGATGAAATCCTATGCCTAAAGTGCTTAAATTGAAATTAGGGACTAAATCGAATAATTTGCAAAACTTGCATTCTAGAAGTTTTTAGTATGAAATTGCTTTGGAATATTAATGAGGTCTTAAATAGAAATTTGACCAATTTCTAAGTCTATGGACAAAAATTGGACATGGATGGAATTTTTGGAAAGTTTAGTAGTAAGGGCATTTTGGTCGTTTGTATATTAAATGAAATAAAATGGGAAAAATAACACAAAAATGTATTCATCTTCATTAAGCTTGGCCGAATTTCACCTCTCTCCATAGCTAGGGTTTCTTCAACTTTCAAGCTTCATAGTAAGTGAATTTAAGCCCGTTTTTAATGATTTTTATGTTTTTGAAATCCCGGTAGCTCGAATTAACTTGTGCTAGCAAAAATTCAACCTAGGGCTCATATTTGGAAAAATACCCATAAGTGAAATTTGTGTATTTTGATGTTTTATGATAGAATATGAGGTTTTAAATTATGTTAGACAACTTGTACTACTCGGTTTTAAGTGAAAATGAGTAAAAGGGCTTAATCGGTAAAAATACCTAATAGTCATAAGTGCATGTTAGAGTGTGAATTTGATGTTACTATAGAAGGGAAAAATGATCAGAATGTCATAAAACATAAGAATAAGGGATGAAGTTTAATTTTCGAGCCTAGGGGCAAAAGTGTAATTATGCAAAAGTTTAGGGGCAAAAATATAATTTTTCCAAAGTTCGTATTAAAGACTATTTTGATGAATGTATGTATTAAATAAGATTAATTTGGCATTATAGATCAAGAGAAACGAGATTCAAGTTGCGGTCGAGGGAAAAACAAAGTTTACGAGGAATAGACTCGAGTGCTAATATTTTGTATCGAGGTAAGTTCATGTGTAAATGTGGTAACATAATTGTCATTTTAAGTAACTTAATGACATTTATATGATATGATGATTATTATTATGAAATATTATGCTTTGTGGTTATTGTTGAGTAATATGCAAATTATGTTTATTACTTGTTAAATATGAATTGCTACCAAGTACCGGTTTTGATATTCCGTGGAAGACGGCAAAGTGATCGATGAAAAAGCCCGTTTGAACCTTGGGAATAGATTAGAATACAAGTGACATGTCACTAGGATGGTTGAGTCCTGAACTTGTTGAGTTGAGTCCGAGTTCGTGAGATGTAACTAGGCATCCGAGCTCATTGAATTGAGTCCTAGTTCACTTATGGATGCGAACGCCCGAGCTCGTTGACTTGAGTCCGAGTTCACTTATGGGCGGGTTACATGGTAGCTTGGCTACATAAGTTCCGCAGGCTATTGAGTTTGTCTAGCTGCGGGTATGGCACTTACGTTCATGAAATCCGTGTATTCAAATTATATTCTGATGTGTTCAACGGGTGAATCTTAAGTGAATAAGAAGAATGTCTAAACCAAGGTGACATGTTGGTAAGTGTAGTGAATGAGAAATTTGACAGGTATGTATTTAAACCCTCGGGTTGAGAACTTAGTATGATGAAATTGTAGTAAGATATTAAATGTAAATGAAACATGAATGTCTTTGGTGTTGTTTATGCAAATGATGTTTTATGTTGAATAACATGATTATGTTACTTGCTATTTGCATGTGAACTTACTAAGAATTTGTGCTTACTCCCTCCTTTTCATTCATTGTAGTTGTTGACAAGCCGGCTTGAGAATCGGGATAGATCGAAGGCTCGTTCACACTATCCGAAGGCCTAAATTGGTAAAATGGCTTGAGTGTTTTGAATGTGGTGTAACACCCTGTACCCGAGACCGTCGCCGGAGTCAGACACGAGGGGTTCGCAGACTTAAATCACTTATTTGCACAGTCCATTTTAAATTTTTCCAGGCAGTTGGCTAACTGCGTCACTGTCACTTTAAAAATAATATCTTGAGTTCCAAAACTCGAAAATCAGTTTCGTAATTTTTTGCTGAAACTAGACTCATATATCCATTTACATATTTTTTTTCTAGAATTTTTGGTCGGGCCAATTAGTACAGTTTATTAGTTAAAGTCTCCCCTGTTACAGGGTTCGACTACACTGACCTTCTTGTATTGCGACTTAGATAACTCCTTGTACAGGGCTTCAATACTTATGAAATTTGTTTCTAATGAAACTAGACTCAAAAAGAAATCTATACATATATGGTATGACTTCTAATTATCTCTGGTTAATTTATAGAGAATTTCCAAAGTCAGATCAGGGGATCCAGAAACCGTTCTGGCCCTGTCTCACGAAAACTTTAACATCTCATAATATACTGTTCATATGAACGTTTCGTTACTTTCCTATGAAAATATATTCATCAAGGTTCTATTACATAATTTATTCACTATTTAATTCCATTCCTACTATTTTAGTGATTTTTCACATCCACATCACTGCTGCTGCCAGCATCTATTTTTAAGGTAAACTTTACCTATTTCATGATCCTCCATGGATCAACTAGAGTTTGTCATACATATACCAAAAGTGATCCTGAATGACCATTCCCATGGCTAATCGTTACCAAAATTTCCATACCTCTCGACGAACAACATACAAAACGATTATAATGCTATGATCAAAGTATATTTAAGCCATTTTCGCATGGCTATCCAAATTTACACAAAACCGAAGGGTACATGTCCAATAACAAAAATGGTAGTCCTATACATGCCATTTCAAAGTTCAACCAAAAGTATACTGAAAGGGGCTTTGATAGTGTGGGCGACTTCGACTTCAAAATTCCCGAGTCCGATAGCTGACGAACCAAAATCTATAAAACAGAGGATTAAAGAAACGGAGTAAGCATTAAATGCTTAGTAAGTCTTGAGCAAAGAATTTAAGCACAACTGAAGTATAGCATTCATATAACTAAACGGATAATCCCATATATACATATTCTCAAATCATTCCTACTTCACATTCCAACCCCTATATTCATACATAAGGGATCATCTTAGCCAAATACCGGAAGCTCATTACTCGACTAAGCGAATATTATTCGAAGGGAATCAACTATTCCAATGCACATACGAAACATACCTCATTGTTGGGATTTTACAAGCGTATTAACTGAAATTTTTACAGCAAGATCGCTCATTCCCGAATCACATACCTTCGGAATTTAACCGGATATAGCTACTCGCTCAAATGCCTTCGGGACATAGCCCGGTTATAGTAACTCGCACAAATGCCTTCGGGACTTAACCCGGATTTAGTAACTCGTACCAATGCCTTCGGGCTTAGCCCGGAATTAGTAACTCGCACAAATGCCTTTGGATCTTAGTCCGGATATAGTCACTTAGCACAAAAGCCTTCGGGACTTAGCCCGGATATCATTCGAATAACCAAGCACATATATCAATAAATCATGACACATCCGTATTTCATTTTCATTACCAAAGCTCAAACACAAGACACTTATCACACTTGCAATTTCAGCTCAATAGCCACATACAAAGAGCATGATTTTGATTTGCTTAAAACATGATCTAATCAAATCATAATCTAAGTTCTATTACTCAAAAACTTACCTCGAATGTCGTCGAACGATTTCGATGGCTATTCGACCACTTTTTCCTTCCCTTTATCGGATCTAGTTCCCCTTTGCTCTTGAGCTTAATTTAACAAATAAATTGATTTAATCATTTGAGCATCGAAAAGAGGAACTCAAGGTACTTAGCCCATATATATTCATTAGACATTAAAGTCACATACATATGAAATCATGAATCAACTCGACATATTATCCCACACTTCCTTTTAGCCGATTGTCTAAGCCAAGATAAAAGCATCAATATGCTTGACTCTAACCGAATACATGCAACACCAATCCATCTCATGCGGCCGAATATGCATGTCTACGTTGAGGCCAATTATATACTTAGTACCACATATAAATGACATACATTTTACTAACTAATGCATTACATATTATAACTCAATACGCATCCATCATTTACTCCATAACTAAAACACCACCATATATAAACATATACCTTGAGATGATATATATTTATATGTCATACCAATACATCATGTGCAAATATATATATATGCAAGAGTCGAATCACAAGGCTGATTATAACCATCTCATATATTTTCATCCCATACCCAAATGCACAAGTACATTATAATAGCTTCCAACTTAATTCATCATAAATTTTCTTTTTTTTTTTCATGGCCGAATGCTCCTTCTACACCATTTACCTTCACAAAGCATGAATTTCATCATCCAACTTACAAGCTTACAATCTCATGAAGTTTAACCTCATAGTATCTATCAAACTCTCACTCATTAGCTTCTATCATAAACCTCCAACAACACCAAATAAACATATACTTCGTGGGTCTATGGTAGAACCAAGAAAGGAACTCATAGATATCAAGATGTAAGCAAACTACCATTATTCATCTAAGTTTAGCATGAAACACAACCATCACCCTTATTAATCTTTTATAGCCGAAAACCATACTCACCCCAAAAATCAAAATTTCAACATGGTTTACAAAAATCACTTGATATCTCACTCAATATCAACTAAAATTTCAAGAACTAGTACAAACTTCCTTACCTTAATAGTGACCTAAGATGACCGATTGCTTCACTCCCTTCTTCTTCCTTTCAATTCAGCCAAGAAGAACCAAAGAACACAACTTGTTTTTCTTTCTTCCTTAGAACATTCGGCCAAGAGAAATGAAAAAAGATGGACACTTTTTTTGTTTTCTTTCTTA
The DNA here is from genome assembly GCF_007990345.1 of Gossypium hirsutum. NCBI lineage: Eukaryota > Viridiplantae > Streptophyta > Magnoliopsida > Malvales > Malvaceae > Gossypium > Gossypium hirsutum. The sequence goes on along the minus strand of NC_053433.1, from coordinate 90,844,787 downwards.
CATTCACGGCAATGGGGAGGGGGAGAAACAATCACACACATTCTTTCCTTTTTCCATTTCTTTATTACCCATACTCCTTATTTTATTGTTCCTAACATGCATCACTAACATAACATGTTTGTGACATGTTTCCACTCATAGCATGGCCGGCCACTAGCTCAAATATTGGGCAATTTGACATGCAAACCCACCATTTCTATAACATGCATTAATAGGCCACTTTACATTTGCCTAGCACATTTCTAAATTTTCTCACATAAGTCCTATTTACTAAAATTCACTTACAATTAACAAAATTCAAACATGAAATTTTCACACATGCATAAGTACATATAATGAGCATCAACTAGGACGGTTAATTATTTTTATGACTCGGTTTAGTGGTCCCGAAACCACTTTCCGACTAGGGTCAATTTAGGGCTGTCACATGTGGCATGTATGGCAAAATACTCACTTTGTGTACATGATCTTATGATATGGCTATAGTTTGGCAAGAAAAGGGTTTGTAAATGATTAGCCATTGAATGGCCAATCTAAGTCATATTTGATGTTATGTGTGTTTAAAATGCTATTTAGTCCATGAAAATCTATAACAAAGTAAAATTTACTATAAAACATAATATTGTTGCAGCAATGATGTGAATTTCAAAAATCACTAAAAATAGTAGAAATGGAATTAAATGATGAATAAGTTATGAAATCAAAGTTTGATGAGTCTATTTTCATATGGATGGAACAAAACAGGTATATGAGTTATATTTTGTGAGAGATTTAAGTTTTTGTGAAACAGGGCCAGAGTGATTTCTGGATCCCCTGTTCTAACTTTGGAAATTCATAAAAACTTGTACAAAACTAATTAGAAGTCATGCTTTATATTTAAAGATTCCTTATTGAGTATAGTTTTATAAGAAATAAACAGAATAGTCATTGAAAGTATGTACAGAGAGATATATGATTCTGAATACACAGAGGTCAGAACAATTGAACCTTGAAACAGGGGAGATTTTAACTAATAAACTGTACTAATTGGCCAGACCAAAAATTCTAGAAAAACATTATCAAATATATATATGAGTCTAGTTTCATGAAAAATTTACAAATTTTGATTTTGAGTTTCGGAACTCGAGATATGAATTTTTAAGCGACTATGACACAGATTGCCAGCTTGTCTGGAAGTTGAACCTTGAAATAGGGGAGATTTTAACTAATAAACTGTACTAATTGGCCAGACAAAAAATTCTAGAAAAACATTATCAGATATATATATGAGTCTAGTTTCATGAAAAATTTACAAATTTTGACTTTGAGTTTTGGAACTCGAGATATGAATTTTTAAGCGACTGTGACGCAGATTTCCAGCTTGTCTGGAAGTTTTAAAAATAAATTGTTTGAGTTGTTTAAGTAATGAATTAAGTCTGTTAACACCTCGTATTTGACTCCAGCGACGGTCTTGGGTATGGGGCATTACAGTAAGTAAGCTAACAGAATGAAACATGATCAAACGGTAACGATGATGAATTAAAGTGTTATGTTTTTATATATATGGTTGATTTCATATGTATCATGAACAAATATGCGAACTTGTAAGTTTGATGGTGTTATATAGACTTTATGAATCTTATTGCATTGATAAAGGTTTATACTTATTTTATAAAGTTCATTATTGAAATGGTATAGTATGTTAAAAGTTAATACGAGCTTACTAAGTATTTATTGCTTACGTAGTTATTTTCCTTTACTTTACAGATTATCGGAAGCTCAATCGGTTGAAAGTTTGTCGGAGATCTATCACACTATCTAGTGGACAATTCGGTGAGTAATTTGGTTAAGGTTTATAATGGAATCTATAGGATGATTTGTAATGGCATTATGGTGTATTTTTTAATGATGTTTTGGTATGTGTAAGCTTTGGAAAGCTATGTTGGTTTGGTACACCTTGATACCTTACCAAGTTATGATAGTTTTAAAATGGTTACTTGTGACATGTTTTAGTTATATTTGAGTTAGGTTATTATGTTTTGAAATGGCAATAATAACATGTATAAGATGACTTGTAATGTTATTTTGGTGAATGGATTGATGGCGTTTTGGCATGTATAAGTTTTGAAACTTATATCGGTTTGACAACATTTGATGCTTTGACAAATTAGGTCAATTTTGTTATGCTACTATGCATATTTGAATGGCTATTAAGGTATGTTTGAATGGCTATTAAGGTATGTTTGAAATATGGTATAATTGACATGTTTAGATAGGAAACATTTAGTTGTTGATTGAGGTGCCTTTGAATGGCATATTGGTTAGGTGTGTTAGGACTTTCAAATGGTATTTTTTATGTGAGTTTAGGTGGTTTTTAGGTTCTTTAAATGTAAGCATGAATGGTTTGAGAAGTTAGGAATGATGTAGTATTGAAATGGTTTGTTTCTAGGTGAATTTTAGGTCCACACGGTCTGAGACATGGGTGTGTGACTCAGTCGTGTATGGCACACGACCTGGTGACACGGTCGTGTGTCATCTAAGAGTTCCTTTGAATGCAAGTCAGAGAGTTATACGGCCTAGCACACGGGCATGCGGCATAGCCGTGTGACCCTACTCAGAGTGTTACATGGGTGAGGACATCTAGGACACACCCGTGTATCCCTCGTTCGAAGGTTACACGATCTAAGACATGGGCATGCGTCTTAGCCGTGTGAGGTACACGGCCTAGCCACATGGCCATGTGACCCTTATTTCTAAAATTTTATGATTTTTTCCTAAACTTTCCAAATGATTGCAAATTGATCCCAATTCGTTTCTATGGTATTTTTTGGGCCTTGAGGGCTCAATTTAGGGACGATATGTATATGATTGGTTTATGAATTGTTTATGCTGTTGAATAAAGTTAAGTTTAAATGTTTCCAATTGTATGGTAACTCTTCGTAACCCTAATCTGATGATGGATACGAGTTAGGGTTTCATAGTAGGGGTTTAGGCTACCTCTAAATTCCCAAATACACAATGAATCGCTTCTAAGCAACTATTCCAAAACACTTACCGAAATATTCACCTTTGCCGAAAACCAAAAGCTTAGAGAAGCTTCCCTTTATTATTATCTCTACTCGTTAAAGGTCCTATCGACTCTGACACTTGAATAAGACAAACCACACATATCCAGTCAATAACTCACCTCAAATAGTGACAATTACAAGCCCAAGCTACATTCTTCTATAACCAAAACCTTTAGCACAACAAACTTAAAATTTTAATAACTCAATCTACGCTTAATATTTTTGCATGAAATGAATTCCACTCATTTATAACTAATTGCCAACCTTTAAACTTCACAAAACTACAAGTTTTCAAGTATTGAAAAATTTCAACAAGTTTTAGCTAATACATCGAAAATTCATTAAAACCCAAGAAATCCTGGAAGAAACTTCAAATTTAATTTAAAAATCTTCTAATTAGGTTAAAACTAATGGAAAAACACTTTAAAACTAAGTTTTTATCCACAAACTCAAAATTCATCGTTAAAGACCTGATTTTCAACTTTTACCTAAAACATGCATTTTAATGGCTAAAAATTCAATTTAAAGAACTAGATAACATTTGAAACTAATAGGAAAATGATTGATATATTTGACGGAAGAAAAATGGATTTTTGACCCAAATTTAAGAAACCCACACTTAAGGAGGATGACGATATTGGTGAGATTTTTTGGTGTTTTCTTGGAATATTTTGAAGATAAATGGTTGAGAATTGAAAAAAATAAAAAGGGAGAAGATTTAGCAACCAAAATCAATGAAGAGGGCTTGAGAGAGGAAAAACAACACAAGTAAGAATAGAGCAAAGCTTTTTATGTGAAACAAGCTAGAAAGGGTGGTTTAGGTTGATTTTGAAAAATTGGTTTAATTGTTTCATAAAGACTCATAGCTTTGACCCTTTTAAAAATAATTCCTTTTCCTAAAATTAAAAACATTTAATACTCATATCCAAAAATTTACTTAACTTTATGAAAACCATTGTCGAAAACATTATCAAGTACCAACCTTACGAAATTTCGAGCTCATATATGCCAAAATTCCTAAATTACCTTTAAAACTTTTAGGCCCTAAATTGGGGTGTGACAACTCTCCCTCCACTAAAAATAATTTTGTCTTCGAAATTTACCTGAGCTAAAAAAATATGGATATTGACATCTCATCGCTTCTTCGGTTTCCCAAGTAACCTCTTATACTTTGTGGTTGCACCACAAAAGTTTAACCAACGGGACTTTTTAGTTTCGCAACACTTTCACTTCATGATCTAAAATCTCTATTGGTTCCTCATCAAAAGTGAGATTAGGTTGAACCTCAATCTCCTCTACTAGCACAATACACGACGGATCCGAACGATACTTTTGAAGCATAGACACATGGAAAACATCATGGATTTGCTCAAGTTCCGGCAGTAACTTGAGTTAATACGCTACCGGTCCAACCCTCTCGACAACCTTAATTGGTCCAACATACCTTAGACTTAACTTTCCCTTCCTTCCAAACCTCAAAACCTTCTTCCAAGGAGAAACTTTGAAGAACACCTTATCGCCAATTTGAAACTCGATGTCTTGAAGTTTCAAATCCACATGGTGTAAGGTTGGTACGGGGGTGTATACGGCTGGATTGGGTTGGGATTGCATTCACATTCTGATTCTGATTCTGTCATGTAATTCTGATTCTGATTCTGATTCTGTTAGTAATACTGATTCTGATTCTGATTCTGTCATGTAATTCTGATTCTGATTCTGATTCTGTTACTAATACTGATTCTGATTCTGATTCTGATTCTGATTCTGTCACCTAATTCTGATTCTAATTCTGATTCTATTACTAATATTGATTCTGATTCTGATTCTGATTCTGTTACTAATATTGATTCTGATTCTAATTCTGTTACTGATTCTGATTCTGATTCTCATTTTGGTTCCAATTCTGATAATGTTTCTTATTCTGTAATGGGCTAAGGTCCATCTGGTACTGTCTGTTGTAATGGGCTAAGACCCGATTGGTACTGAAATTGTAAGTAAGGCTGGGGCCAGACTTTTAATTATTTTAGATGACTGACTGTTCCTTTTTATAGTAGGGGATTTCACACTGAGTTTTCGTAAACTCACCCCGTTTATTAACCTTTCAGGTAATTTCCAGCCTTAGATGGATCGGGGTTGCTAGGGGCTCGGAGGAAGCCACACACACTGTTTATGTTACAGTTTTGATTATTACCTTTAAATTATTTTATGTGGGTTGTAGTAAAGCAATTGTAATTTTCTGGATTTCAAATTTGGAATTTTATTTATTGTTCTTATAATTGCTAGTATTAGAACACGATTTTTCAAAGCAACTACTATTATTCAAAACATCATGTAACCGCAATTGTTTTTAAAGTAAGTTTTCGCAACTACCAAGATTTTTACAAAGTTGTTAAGAATGTTATTCAGCTGAGGTTTTCTAACAAGGTTTAAAAAGGGTATAAGTTTTTAATTATTAAGAAGGGTTTTTAATGGAAACATGGTTTTCGAAAAACACTTCAATGTGACACGCCAAGTTCGAGCCAAACTTCCAGGCCGGGTTTGGGGTGTTACATTATTTGCACAAACACATACATGACTTCAAAGGCACTTAGCATGGCATAAGTGAGCACTTAAACATACACACACAAGACATGATCATGATCATGATCATTTCATCTTTACTAATACATGCATAAAACTTCATACTTTATCAAGCCAAATTTATAAATTTGAATGCACTAGGAGTTAAAGCTTACTTCCATTTAACATACTCATCTCTTGGTTATTATCATGCCACTCACTCACAATTCCATAATCAAACATTCAAAGTCTCATACACATTTCATCCATGTTAAACAATTTAACCACATCATGTATGACCTTGACACATGCATGCATATATGAATAGGTTTACCACTAAATAATCAATATGAGCCACATCTCATGGCCTTATACAAATTGGACCATAAACCATTCTAGACCAACACATTTGGCCACATTAACAATGATATAATAAATAAAAGACAAAGACCCTATACATGTCATAAACTTAAAATACTTGTGTTCACTTATACCCAAATGATGACTTGATAGTGTGATGGCATCTCTAGCGGTCTCTAACCCGAGCTAGCTAAATAAACCTATAAGAGATGGGAAAGGAAATAAGTAGTAAGCTTAAAGCTTAGTAAGTCCATTTGAAAATAATGAGCAACTCATGCTAGTCATATACTATGCTTGACAGTATAAGCACAAGTTAATATAAAAATAGCTATAATTCTCAAGGTTGTAATATAACCTATTCACATGTCTACTCTCTTTTGATTTATCAAAATAATTTAAAATTACTCGACTTTCAGTCTAGAAGCCATAATTTCTCCATTGTAGCATGTTTCATAATTAGCAAATCATTTTAAACATCTTAGTGAAAGTACACGTTATTTATGTATATTCATGTTTTCATGTATATAGCTCAACATATTTCAAATTGTAATAACTTTTTCTTTCCATACTTTCTTAACCATTTTAATAGGCAATTAGGTCAATATTTCCTTTCACTTATAACCGATAAATTACAATTCAAATGAACAACATTTACTATCTCACCAATCAATTGGGCCTCCAAGGCCTAACATATAGTCATCAATCGTGTTTCTATGCATTTATACATCATGACCATAAATCAACAATCGTAGGGCTATCTCAAAGTCACTTTCACAATGATCATAACTTACAATAACATGAAGTCAATACTTAAAATCTTTACGTATATACCTGTACCATCTCGTAACATAACCACTTACTTTCTCATCTTTGGCATACCCGTTGAACACTTGGAATACTAAATGGATACATAGAAATTATCTGCACATAAGTGCCACATATGTAGCTAAAGCTACCTCATATCTCATATCACATAAGTGCTCGCTCTCGAGCAAATCTGGGGCCAATTCACACAAGCTGACAGTCAAGACGCAACTACGCAGTGCTGCTCACACAAGCTGTCAAGTATCCGCAACACATGCCAGACTACCCAGCCACTGGTAGACATACGAGACTAGCACCTGGACCACATAATCACACATATATCACAAATATCCTTGTCACTTATCTAAACTTTGTCAAATACAACCATTGAATCAATCATTTATTTCATACATTATCAACGCATTTAGAATATTTAAAATGAAAACATAACATAGCATCATTTACATAAGAACTTACCTCGACACCAAAAATGGCAAAGTGGGACCTAACCGTCAATTACTCATTTTTCCCCCATTCTAGGTCCGAACCTCGTTTTCTTTGATCTATAACATCACATTTAGCTTACTTATTAGTCACATTATTCACTGTGACCCAAAATTCATACTATGGCAAAATTATATTTTTGCCCCTAAACTTTATCATAATTACACTTTTGCCCTTAGGCTCGTAAAATGAAATTTATTCAATTTATTTAACATAAAAGCCTAACCGAATCATTTTCATAACTATAGCAGCCCAAAATTTCCATTAAAAGACACTTTTACTACATATTTTATAAATTTTACAATTTAGTCCTTTTGGATGTTTTCACTGAAAATCACTTAGTAAAAGCCGTTTCTCTAAACATAAACATGCATAATCTACCATTAAACACCAAAATACACAAATTTCAGAAAATGGGTCAAAACCTAGACCTTCATCATATCTCAAATTAATGGTAGAAATGGCTAGATCGTGTTACAAGGATTTTTAAAACGTGAAAATCATTAAAAATGGGGCCAGAACGGACATACAATCGAGCTTGAAAGCTTGAAAAACCCTAGCCATGGCTTCCTTATGAAAATTTCAGCCAAGGAGGAAGATGGGCAAATTTTTGGGCTTTTATTTTTGTTTTTAATTCATTTTAATAACTAAATGACCAAAATTCCCTTAATGAAAAACATTGTCCACCAACTTAACCAATGGTCTAATTACCATATAAGGACCTCAAATTTAAAATTTCATAAGAATTGGACACCTCTATAATGTAGAACTCAACTTTTCCACTTTTTACGATTTAGTCCTTTGACTAAATTGAGTGCCCAAACATCAAAATTTTCAAACGATATTTTCACGAAATCAATTCGTGAAATCGTAGACCATAAAAATATAATAAAAATAAATTTTCCTACATTAGATTTGTGGTCTCAAAAGCACTACTCTAACTAGATCCTAAATCGGGATGTTACACAACTAGTCTTCCATTACCTCTACCAAGATCTTGGCCTCTAGCAAGTACAAAAATAGGTGTCAAACTCTGAGTCTGCAGAACCTCTACTCTATTTGGGTAATCCCTTAGATAATTTTCCTTCGAACCACACTTATAGCAGCCACTAGTCAACTTACGTTAGTCTCCAAGATGCCTATGATCAAAATGAGCACAAAGCTCCATCCAAAACCACTAGTCAGACCACTAATGCTAGTCACAGTATTATTTTGTTGTTTACACTGACTCGGTCGCGACCCACATATCGCATCCTTACCAAATCCGCAATTATCACACCCCCTCTTGGGTGGATGTCCAGAAGTACCATTGGAAGCCCTCTTACCGGTCTCAATGACTACAAAATGAGTTGGCTCAACCAAAGTCTCCTTCATAGCCTTGGCTTTTTCCATAAGCTCATCAAACAACTCTATATTTTGGGCCACTAAATATACTCGAATCTCACGATTGAGCCCAAAGCAAAACCTCTTACAATGATCCTTCTCAGTCGAAACCAGCTAAGGAGCATACTGACTAAGGCAGACAAACTCTGCCTCATAATCAACCACAGGCAAACTATCTTGCACAAGATTCAAAAATTCCTGCTTACGAGCTTTAATATACTGTTCGCCTATGAACCTTCTTCTAAAAACCTTAAGGAAGTAATCCCAAGTTAAATGATTAGTTGTCGTACCTCTTTTAACCGTATTCCACCAACGATGGGCCTTCCCATCAAGTAGGGACACAGTACAATCCAACTTTTCCTAATCAAAACAGGACAACTGTTCGAGGATACTTTCAACTCCTTCCAACCAATACTTAGCTACAGTCCGATCAGTCCCTTTAACCCCAAAAAACTTTTTACCACCCAATTCCCGAAGACGTTCAAAAGGTAATCCACGGTTCATAAGTACAGGATTGGTAGGTGCAAGAGCAGGGTTAGCACCAACAATCCACTGGAATGCTCCAATTATCACTTCCATCAAAGGGCCTACACTCTCATTAGGTATATTCACTCTACGCGGAGGTACATGAAGTGTGAAGGATGTACCATCCTCTTAAGCACTAGCTCTCACATTCACACGTCTAAGAGGCATATCTAGTAATCTACCATACACAAGCACATAAACAAATAACAAACGGTGTGAGTGTTTGGGATATGATCCAAGTCTCGTTCCTACAAGCAACTATAAAATTAAAGGCAATGTGTTCCCATTCCTACTCCACATGCATCACAATCAAGAGACATCTCATGTAATTCAAACATTCAACATAGTTGAATCGCTAGGGTTTCCAAGATCCATGGGTTACGAAACCCTAATCACCACATCAACAATAATCACCTAAGTTCGAGAGTTATTTAACCTAGGCTTTAATAACACCCCATACCTGGCCTAGACACCAGGCTGAATATCGAGATGCCACACCACCGTCTCACGTTGATTATGGTACTCTAGTAACAGTTTACAAATAAAACTTTCGATAAAAATGCAATAAAGCTGCCAGTAAAATTGGATAAATCGCACAATCTCCTAGGTACTCCAGTGCAGTGAACTAATAACAATATTGTGAACTTTAAATGTCGTTGATTCTTCACAGAACTCCTCCGTCAACCACAAATACCTACCCATGCAGATGAAATATGACAGACAATCGATAAGCAAATCAAGCTTTGAGTAACTATTTTGGTACAATGACATGTTTAACATACATATCAATATTGAGTGTCAAGGTATGCTTTACATACTTTTCATTTAACGGTAAAAATGGTATTTTCACATGGCTCCATACAGTCATTATCAATCATGGCATAAAACATACATTTCAAAAAGTTTTTCAAAATCTAGCATGCTATACAAGCATTCAATACACAATTTCATCACCCAAATAGGACATTTAACAAATACCTAAATAGGACATTTAACAAATAGACTTTCTAAGTAATTACGTACCTTTCTCGGCACCTCACTTATTTACATTTAGGCCATTCGGACAAACCAAAATTAGCAAGCGAATTTCATCATTTAAATATATTTTATATAACTTATTTACACATAGGACAGACCCACACTTGTTAAGCATAAATCTAAAGTAATAACTTAAATCCACAGCTCCTAGGACTCAGATTCGACTAGAACTCATTTAGAATTGTACACAACAGTTATCATTCATCAAAAATCAGCCCCCTATTACTCATATAAGATTCAACCAAAATAATGTTATTAATAATAATTTCATATCTGAATCATAAAGCTATCACTTACCCTATCAAGCTTACAACGAAGTTGTGAATAGTTCACCAAAGTTACTGTTGATCCGAAAGGTTTGGATCTAGACGTTGAATCAATTAAACATAGAAGGAACGAAACCTGTAAGATTTGGTTATGCCATGAACCATTCGGCCATAAAAAAATATAAAAAAGTAGAGAAAACTACTTAGATCTGTATGAACTAATCGAAAATTTCTACACTTACACTATTGTCTCAGATCCGACGATAGAAAAAATAACGAAAGTCAATTGAAAAGGTTCAGAAAGACGGTGATAATAAGTATGGTAGCTTACTGGAACGGAAAAAATAGAGGGGAAAATGGCTATAAAGGTGCGGCACTTATAGTAAAAAAATAGCAAGTTCAGCTTTTAAGAAAAAGAAAGATGATTAGGAAAGTAAAATCAAATGGGAGGAGAAGGATAACAATGGACGGTACTGTAACGCCCTGAAATTTTGGGCCTAGAAGTATTAGGTCTTGAGTATAGGAATAGTTAGGAAGTTGCTCATACATATTTAGGTGTGTAAGAAAGTGACACAAATGCATGTCTACTTCAGTGGTTAAGTGTACTGGAAAGTGTCTGAGAAGTCTTGGGTGCAAGCCTGGGCAAGTGCAAAAAAGTTTTATTTTTTAAAGGAATAAGCACTACCCCTAGTCAGTAAGCTTATAGATAAATGTGGGTAAAACATGACAGAAAGGGTCAGCTGGTCTAGAGGTAAATAGAGTGTGGAGTGTTCCATGAGGTCTGAAGTTCGAACCTTGCGATGCACAAAGGAATGTTTTATTTTGCTGTGAGTACATAGGAGTGCCCTAGGTTGACCGAAACTCTAAGGATTTTGAAGGGAGTTCAAATTAGTAGGTTGGAGAGATTTGATTAGGGGATCAAGGGATTGGTGGACAGTTTGTGTAATTTGAGGAGGAAAATTCAGGATTTGGAGAGGAGTGGGAGAGTTGTGCCTATTTTGGACTCTCAATACTCAAAGAATTCAGCTCTGGTTAGTATTATTCTCTCCATTTCAGTTTCTGTCTTTTGTTCTGGGATCTTTTCACTTCTTTGTGAAGGCTAAACATTTCCTTGACCATTCGGGTTTTTTTATTTTGTGATCGTGTTTTTTCTTTCGATCATTCTTTTGTTAAGCCGACTCCCTTGCTTACTCTACTTTTCCACCTTTTGTGTTATTCCTTGTGATCTTTAGTTGCGTGTTGGCCAAATATTTCCTTTCTTCTTCTTTTCTCTTCTCTCTCTCAATCCTTTTCTCGTATCACCCTTTCTGCTGGATACTTAAGCCGATTACTTCATATCTCTTTCTCTCTATTTTTTTTTATTTTGACAATTGATAATCAAGCAATCAGTAGGTGCACTCGATTCTTCTCTATTTTCTCTCCCTCTCCCTACTGTAATAATTTGTCCTTCTAATAATCTCCTTGTTGCCGTTTATTGCTAGGGGTGTGGTGTTGCTAGCCTTACTTCTGGAGTATCTTGTAACTGGTTGGGGTTAGACTGATTGCTTCCTTTCCCCTATGCTTGAGGTGCATTTCGGTAAGTGATTATTCGTTTGGATTCAATCTGATCATGGGAATATATGTTAACCGGTGTTGGTTGGAATGCAGGTTATCATTAAGGAGCAAGTGATTAGTCTCATGCAACGGGTTAGGTGTGCAAACCTTAGTCGATTGAGTTAGGCAAGTGATAAGATACCTTTTTGTTAAGTGATATAGACAGGGATTGCTAATCCAGTTGTTAAAGAGATTAATGGTGTTTTGTGTTTGAATAAAGATTGGTGTACGCAGGAACTATTTGCACGTTTTTGAAAATAGGTGTGTAACCACTACCCAAACTGTGAATCGAAAAAAGCTGAAAAATACGACTATTTACGCTACACAGGCATGCGCTCGCTCGTGTGGTAAACTAAACATGTAAAACATGGGCGTTTGATAGTAGATGCCATCAGGAGCGATTTCATGGCCTTAGGCCGTTTTGGGCCATGTTGGGCCAAAATGGGCCGTATGGGCCCCACACGCGTAAACCACACAAACGTGTGGAGATTATTGGGCCAGGCAGTGTGGTTTACACCGCCATGGCCATTTCTGGGTTGTGTGGGCCCACATGGGCCTACATTATGGGCTTATGGGCCTATTTTCACTATTTGACTATTAAGGTTGCATGGGTCGCTCGAGACTACTGTGAGCCTACTATTGGGTTGGTAAATATACCTAGACCCTCAAATTGGTAAAATGAATATTTTGCCCCTAATTGATAAAATAATTGTTTTGCCCCTATGTGATATATGTTTATATTTTAGCATGCTATTGTAACTGTGTTGAATACATGTTTAATATTATGCTATGACATGACATGTGGCATGATGCATTGCATGGGAGTGGATTTGTATATGATTGGAGGAAGTGTACTATACTAGCAGCTCTACTGCAAATCACTGATGGCTCTAAGCCTATTATACTGGAAACTCTGGTGCAAATACTATTTAGTGCCACAACCAATGCTAATTCTGGTGTGCAGGGATGGGTGGATTGATTATATCCCCACATGGAGTGTAGGGTTGGACGGAGATGGTGTGTAGAGGCTGGATAGGTAGGACTTGCATATTGTTTACTGTTACTGAAATGGGCTAAGGCCCTAACTGAGACTGAAAGGGCTTAAGCCCAAATTGTGTTTACTCTTATTGATTACTATCATGGGATTACACACACTAAGTTTTCATAAACTCACCCATTTGTTAACTGTGTAGGAAATCCCTAGACTTCGACGGATCGATGCGACGGAGGATTCAGTGGTGGCCACTCGACTTAGTTATCTTTTAATATTATAATTAATGTTTTTATTTTGGGTTTTTCATTATGTAATAAGGCCTCTCGGTTTTATTTTTGATTTTGGTATTTTACTCAAATTTATTTGTGATTTACAACTACTAGGTAGGAAAAACAAGAGTTTTCAAAAAGACAAACGTTTTCAAAATTACCACAAGTATGCAACTCATTTTCAAAGCTTCTGTGAATAACAAATTGTTTACAAATTTAATAACGTTTTAATAAAAATAACCTTTTAAAGTACAAATCCCATGTTATCAATGAGCAATAAGGCTTTAAATTGGCTTTTTAAACTATAAAAAGAGGCTAGTTAAAGAAGGGGTTTTTAGACGATGAGTTTTTCAAAAAAAACACTTCAATGTGGCATCACCGGATTCGATCATGATGTCTGGGCCGGGTTTGGGGTGTTACATGTACAATGGAGGAGGAGGAAAATGAAGAAAGAAAAGAAAATTGCATTGTGTGCATTAAATCCATAGGGAGCTAATCCATGGTGAGATTAATAATACTAGGATTTTTCTTATCTCTGCTTTTAATCTATTTGTAATGTTTATACTTTCAATCAATTGCATTGTGTATTGCATTGTGTGCATTAAATCCATTGGGAACTAATCCAGTAAGGGAGATTAATGAGTGGATGTAGGATTAATTAACAACTATGTAAGGTTTCTTAGCAGATTTATTGGTTGGAATAGAAAGAACTTAAAACCATAAGCTTGATGACCTTAGGAAGTCATATAGGTAGGAATGAACCTGAAATCAGTATTGCCTATTCGTGAAAACCTTTCTAATATGGATTGTGACATCGAAAGATAAGTAGTTCTTGCCGACTCTCTCAGTTAGTGAAAGACCAAGAGGCCTTTCTAGGTTAATGGCTAGTTGATTGATTAGAACCTGTAGTAGGAGTTGATTATGAACACTGAAGCGAGTTAGTCTTCTATCACTTAATATGATAAAATTTGCAATCTCTTTTCATAATTGTTTTTATTATTTTAAATTCACTTGCCTCATCACCTTTGGGTCAACCGTAATATGATTTAAATAAAGTACTAAATAGACCCATTAAAACCTATATTTATAAAATTTTCATGGCAATTTCAAATTTATTACATTTTAGTCCCTAAGTTTGAAACTAGAAAATTTTCCTTTACAAACTAATCCTTTAACATATATAAGCTTCAAATATAACCAAATAACTACAAAATCTTCAAGAACACATCAATAGTAACATTATAAACTTTAATCATTTTATGATTTAATACTTAAGATAGCTAGATTAAGCTGCAACGATCTCAAAAACATAAAATTCATCAAAAATGGACTCACTATACATACCATGCAATAACTGAACAAGCAAGGAGTTTGAAGCTTTTCTTTTCTCTTCTATAATGGTAGAAATAGTGGAGATGGATGAGAATGAAGATAACTTTCTCTTTCCATCCACCTTTTGTTTCTTTTATTTCTTTTTTCTTAATTTCTTTTTTTTCTTATTTTATAATTTTTAATCCAAATTAACTCATGTAAACATACTAAACCGTCCATTGTATATCCAAAATGGTTTTTTTACCTTCTTGTTCCTTAAACAACTTAAAAGTCTATAGAAACTAAAATTTTACAATTTAGTCCTTATACCTTAATTAACCATTCAATCGAAAAAATTACAAGACCGAAATTCAATATAACCTTAAAATTAACTCATAAATCTTGATCATAAAAAAATAGGGTTTTGCAACCACCATTTTCGATTCCACTAAAATTGGGCTATTACAACTCTTCTTCAATTCCAAATAAGAATCACCATCGGTTTAGAATATGGTGGGTGACTTAGATAACTTTTAAGTCTCAATGGTCAGCAAATCCTTATCTAATTCCAAAAGTAGATGTGGTAAATTCCTCCCTCCCCTAAATGATGAGAGTTTAGATAGATTTTGAATTTCTCTACTAGTGACTCCACATTCAATACTTGTGCTACTAGAGTCTGGTTGCAAAAATTAATCTCCATTCAACCCATTCTGAACATGGGAACTGGCATGTCATTTATCCACTCCATGTTGTTGACAAAGTCCATCTCCTAATGACTTTGACCCCTCGATAGAGAATATTTTAATGCATGAGATGGCAACATAGGCTTTGACAAAATCAATTTCGGAGGAATATTCCACATTTGGATTAGAGGTAGCACTATCAACCTTGACAATCCTATCTATTCTTCCTTAAAGAAAATGAAGCATCTAGGCTAAAATGGGAAAGCTAGAAGTTACTACAACCATGGGGGAATTCACAGACTTCGAATTTTGAAAGGGAAAGTGAAAACCCGAATACTCCGAAAGAGGAAATGTCCTCCATGGTGCTAGTCTACTAAGGCATCTTAAGAACACTACCACACCCGAGTCGATCACCAGATCCAAATGTATGATGTCACATTATGTTGCTGAAGCAACTCAGGTTATCTCATTACATAATCATAAAATTTAAATCATAATTATCATTCAAACCAATTTAATCATCAATCATGCACACACATATGCATTCATAGTGCTTAGGAATTCAATTCATCATGTTATGGGGTTATGCACTATCAAATTTAGAGTTAGAACTCAATCCAAACTCAACTATCAAGTTTAAACGATATGTTTTGAGATAGAGGGCTTTATGTCTCGAGACAGGCCTCAATCTAGGCATTTTTTCTTCAAAGTTAAACTATGTTAAGACATTAGAAATTGTGTCTTAAGGCAAGACCTTTTATGTCTAGAGACTTGGTCTAAAGACCAACCTCTCATGTTTTCCTATTTTAGTTTTGATGTTTGAATGTCTCGAGAAAAGGGGTTCTTGTTTTCTCGATACCTAGAACAGAGTAAAACTTAACTGGTTTTGATGTTTCCTTATCTCAATATGAAGGTCACTTGTCTTGAGGCTTAAATAAGATTGTCTCGAGACGTGGCATCAAGTCTCGAGACAGTAAGCATGTAGGTCAAAATATAAGATAAATTTTGTTCTTATAGACTCAAGACATGGCCATGTTGTCTCAAGACTCAATGGTAAAATGACCCTAAATGTACATTTTCAAGTGTCCAAACCTTACCAAATGGTACCTTAAATATTCTTAAACTTTACATCAAAGTAAGACCATCAATTTAACACATTCAAACACAACTAAACATCATCAAATCATAACCATCAACAAAATAATACATCAATATCTAACCAACTAATTCATATATCCAAACTCATATAATCTAGCATAATTATCTATTAATTCAAGGATAAAATTCACTTTTATAACTCTTTTAGGCCAATTACCAAATATACCAAAATGAATCAACACCAAGTCACGAATACCCTAAGTACATGCCATATAATCCAAAACTAATATATACATCAAAAAAAGGTAATAAGGAGTGGTCCAAGCTGAGTTGTTGAGTGGGACGCTTGGCCACTTAATATCTACGTCTACTCACGTCTGATACTAGTGCGCAGAAACAGACATAACCAAACATTGAGAACTGAATACTCAGTGGTACTAATATAATTCAAATACATTGCATTTGATCTATTGTAATTTGATGTAGTAGATTAAACTACTTTTTACACCTTAGGAGCTTAAACATAAGCTTTTTGGTTAATTTTTAATTACATTTCTGTAAGTTTAGTTAAGATTATTAATAATGTGTAATTTGAGTCCTTTATTGACCTTAGGGGTCGAATAAGGCCTAAGGGTGAGCTAATATACTTTTTGAGAGTGTAGAAGACCATTAGAAGGTGTACTAAATTGATAATGATCACTAGGTTGCAACATAGAGCATTTGATGTCACAACATAGGGAGGAAAATAAAAGAATTCCAAGACTGCCTTCAATGTTGCAACACAGCCTGAGTATGTCACGAGATACCCGTTTTGGTCTGTACAACCAAAGATTAAGAATGATGACAACAACTAACCTAGGGTTAAGGATAACATCCATCCTAAAGTTTATATATAGGTTCATTTAGCACAAGTCGTACACAACTTTCATATTGTAAAATTTTCTTTTTAAATTTAGCCTTTAGTTTTTCCTTTTTCTTAGGTTTTAGATTTCTATTCTTGTTATTTACTTTTGTGAAGAAATCATATTTTGTAATTACTGTCAAACTCTATGAGGACTTTTTGCTTAATTTCAATCCAAAATAGGCTTCTTCTAAACTCTATTCTTGAATTGTTCTTTATGTTCATTCTTTCCATCAAGTTTATATCATTTATTAGATCTATGAGGAACTAATCCTCCTATAGGGGATTAGTGAGTGGAGGTATGAATAATTAACTATTTTGCAGGGCTTTCTTCACGAAACAGCTGTTCAAGAAAGAAAGAATCTAAACCCTAGGCTTGACAACCCTAAAAAGTTGTCAAGGTGGGAATTAACCCAAATTTGGTATGGCCTATCCGTGAACACCTCAACTCTAAACCAGTCTAGACTGTAAGGTTGAAAGATAAGTAGCTCTTACCGACTCAGTATTTTAGTGGATGAATCGGAAGATTCTTATGGGGAATTGACTAGTTAATTGAACAAGAAAGCCCTAGACGATAGTTGATTATGACTACCAAAGCAAGCTAATCACTCATGCCCAAATTTGATACTTATTTGATTATTTGATTTCTCATTTCTCATTTTTCATTTATTTAATTTTCTTTTCTTTTATTTCCTTTTCTTATTATTTGTAATATAGTTTATCAAAAACCTTTCTTTTGATGCTTCGTACTATAATTCGATTAAAGTACTAATCAAATCTATTTATGTTTAGATTAGAATTAATTTAGTGTTCGCCTTCTTTGGGCATGATCCTCCAAATACTTACCTACTCTGTTGTAACTGTAACATCCCGAATTAAGGCCTAGTCAGAACAGTATTTTTGAGACCACAAATTTGAGATAAAAATAATTATTCTATGACTATTATGTGGTTCATGATATCAATACATGCTTATGTGAAAATTTCATGAAGAAATTCTATGCATAAAATGTCCAGTTGAACTTTAGGAACCAAATTGAATAAGATGCAAAACTTGTGCTCTAGAAGCTTTTACCATGAAATTTCTTTAGATTATAAATTAGAAGGTCCTAATTAAAAATTTAACCAATTTCTAAAAGTTTGGACAAAAATGGACATGTGTAGGAAAAATTTGAAAGAAAGGCTTTAAGGGCATTTTGGTCATTTGGTAAATAAAAGAATAAAAAGGAGAAAATAAGTCAAAATTGGTGTCCATCTTCCTCCCCCATTGTCAAAAATCTCAAGGAGCCATAGTTAGGGTTTTGTTCATCTTTTCAAGCTCAATAGTAAGTGTTTCCTAGCCCATTTTTAATGTTCTTTACATTTTTTAAGTCTCGTAGCTTGATTTACCTATTTCCACACTTATTTTGAAGTAGGGTTTATGTATGAAAATTTACCCATGTGTGACATGCATGTATTTTGATGATTTATGGAGGAATATGAGAGTTTGATGTGTGATAAACATCTTTTACAAGATTATTTTTCATGAAAACCACTAAAAAGGACAAATTGAAAAAGACGTAGAATAAGTGATAAAAATTTGATTTTGATAAAAATATGGGCTGTTATGAGTGTAAGAAAAATTTGGCTAGGCTTGGGAATAAAAGAAAATGCATGCATTTCATTTTACGAGCCTAGGGGCTAAATTATAAATAAGTAAAAGTTAGGGGTAAAGAGTAATTTCACTAAAGTATGAATTATGAATCGATTTGAACAATATGATTATTAAACAAGTTAAATTTGGCATTATAGATCAAGAAAACAATGGTTCTAGTCTTGACCGAGGGAAGAATAAAGTTTTCGACGAATAGGCTTGTTTATCATCATTTTGTACCAAGGTAAGTACATGTGTAAATAATGTGACAATATAGTATGTTTTGATGTGTTGATATTATGTGGAAAATATTTTATTACTATTATGTATGTTATGCCTAATGATGGTGTTGTAAGTACGAATGATATTATGGTCGTTATCCACAACATCACGAGCAAGTGTAATAGAGGCGTTATGTACAGGTGAGAAAGAATCTCGTTTAAACCTTAGGAATAGTTTAGGATACAAGTGACATGTCACTAGGAATTAAGAAATTTTAGTTCATTGAGTGGTCTGGGTTAGTGATATATATATCTGGCCTTTGAACTCATTGAGTGGTCTGAGTTCATGATGTACGAGGTACATGTAATTTGGTTTCGGGTACTGGTCTTGTGTGTCCTATCGATGGCTAGGTAGTCCTGAGTGGTTCGGATACCTAACAGCTTGTGTGAGTAGCCCGTGTAGTTACACCTTGACCGATAGCTTATATAAGCAGGCCCGTGAGTAGCTTCTTAGCGAGTGTTACATGTTACAAGGTAGCTTTGGCTACTTATGTATATATGGCACTTATGTGCAAGTTTTCCATGTATCCAATAGTATACCGAGTGTTCAACGGGCAATGCAATGGATGAGGTGATGAAAGTCCCAGTGAGAGCTTGTTAAAGAAGGTATGATCATATGATATACTACGGGTAACTACAGGTATGTACGATAAACTCATGAGCAATGCCTTGATAAAGGATGAATTGTAATGAGAAAGTATATATATATATATGAACACTTGATAAATAAGTCAAAATACTTGAATGATGAATAATTTTTATAGTTATGTTATTATGCCTTTGCATGATAATTGCTTACTATCATTGCATATTATTTGCATGTAGACTTACTAAGCTTTAATGCTTACCCTCTTTCCTTTCAATCCTTTGTAGTTTCGCCAAGCTAGCTCGGGGATCGGACGCTCTCAGAGTATTCAATCAAACCATCAAAAGAATATTGGGTATAGTGAATTTGATAACTTGAGTATGGCATGTATAGTAGACTTGGTTATTTTGTGATATGTGTCATGCAAAGTTTGCCAAGTTGTAAAGGCCTCTAATATTGATGATTTATTTTGTAATAGCCATGTGATATGGCTTATATTTGACTATTGGGTTGTAATCTAATTACCCATGCATACATGTGCTAATGCCTTGATGATGTGATATGTTATTGCTTAGTGAATGAATGATAAGGTGTGGAATAGATGCTAAGTGATAAGAAATAACTTAATGACATAAGATGATCATGGTCATGGATATGTATTATGGAATTTGGATAACAAATTTGGTTATGCATGAAATTGGTGTGGAATGTTTCTAAATGGTGTGACTAATCGATTATGCATTAGAATGGTATTTTAAAGGCATGAAAATGCCATGGAATTGGATATTGAGTGTTTAAATATGTTATGTTGCATGTTATGAAACAAATTTGTGAGTCGGGATGAGTGAGGGTGACAATTGGCTTGGAAGATAGCCTCTAAATGGTCCACACGGGTAGACACACAGGAATGTGTCTAGGCCGTGTGTGACACATGGTCTGCCCCACGGGTGTGTTGAATGGTCGTGTGTCCCCTGCATCGTAGTTTTACAAGTCAGTATGCCCAGTAATAGACCCACGGGCTAAGACACGGGCATGTGTCTTGGTCGTGTGAGAGACACGGCCTACTCATATGGATGAGTGCTCTGGCCGTGTGAAGTCAGCACCATTTTATGGAAAATTTATTTATTTTTAATGTACCACACGGTTTGGACACATGGGCGTGTGATATGGCCGTGTGACCATATTTTGATGATGATGTCATAGTCAGAGAGTTACACAGGTTGAGGACACGGGCAAGCCACACGGGCGTGTGAGACCACACGGCCGACCACCACTGGCGTGTGACTCTCCAATTCAAGAAAATTTGCTAAGTTTCCCAAAATCTTCTAAAGTTCTCAATTTAGTCTCTAATTACTTTCAATGCATGTTTGGGGTCTCAAAGGCCTATGTAAGGAACATTATGCATTTGTTTGAATGATTTTGATGTGAATGAAATTTTGGTAGCCCAGTTTTTACATATTGTGTATGATTAAGTTCGGTAATGCCTCTTACCCTATTCTGGCGTCAGACACAGGTAAGGGCTGTTACATTTAGTGGTATCAAATCTAAGATTTAGTCGGTTCTTAGACTACGTAGCATGTATTTGAGTCTAGCTATACATATCATACATATATTGTGATAGTCTGACGACTTCTGACGATTTTAAAATGTGTTTTCATATAGCAAATGGATCCTGACAGAGTAGTGGTAGATGATGTAGAAATTAACGCCCCTGTTCCCATAGAAGGAGCAGTGCCATCCAATAGTAGACTTGAGACTGTTAGTAGAGGAGAAAGAGGCAGAGAAGCCTTTCTCCACATGATGAATGCCTAGTACACGGTGTTCGTTCGAATGAACCCGAATGCTCAACCTCCCCGACCTCCTCCAAATCCTGAACCCGCACACATGGTGCCTCAAGGTATGGATTTTATGAGATTTTCTAGAACACTAGTTGGTAAAATTCGGAAGCAAGGTGCTGAGGAATTTAGGGCGAATGCCAATGACAACCCTGAGAGAGCAAAGTTCTGGTTGGAAAATTCAATACGAGTATTTGATGAATTATCCTATACACCCAATGAAGGCTTAAAATGTAACACCCGTAACCCGAATCCGATCGTCGGATTGAGGCTAAGAGGTATTACCAAGCTAAACATTTAATTATTTCATTCACATTGTTAACAAGCATAAACAGAGATCGAGCTGGATACATATTGGTATTTAAGTTATACGCCATTTTCATATGGCCAAAATATTTACAGATACAAAAATAATTATCATCAGCCTAGCCTATACATGCCATATCGAGTCCAAAATACCACTATACCAAAAAGATCGATAGTGTGATGAACTGCTAACGATCCCCGAGTCAGTGGCCAAAATCAACAATCTATAAAACAGAGAAATAAAGAACAGAGTAAGCTTTTAAAGCTTAGTAAGGTTTTTTTTAACATTACAACAATTAAAGTCTTATCAAAAATCAAAACATGCATTTACATCAAGTAATCTCATATACAAATATACCATGACCGATCAAATCATTTTCATTTCTACAAATATAACCATCCATCATAATCATATATATGTATATTCTTCTTTTATACTAAAGCTTCACTTCGAAATCAATTCACCGATGAGTAAGTAATACGTACCTAAACATCTTAAATGTATAATACCTACTTGACGATGGATTTCTGCAAACATTCAATTTGTAGTCTTACTTAACTTACTAGCGTTAAGCCTATCAGGTCTTAGGATTTGAAATCAATACCGGTACAAGCCTGCGGGAATTTGAACCCGGTATAATATTAGCTCAAAGCCTACGGGACTTTAGCCCGGACGTAATTCCAGCATATAGCCTGCGGACCTTAAGTCCTGACATAATTCCAGCATATAGCCTGCGGACCTTAAGTCCGGACATAATTCCAGCATATAGCCTGCAGACCTTAAGTTCGGATATAATTCCAGCATATAGCCTGCGGACCTTAAGTCCGGATATAATTCATCACTGAGTGTCATGCATACTTATTTGCAAGAGAATTCAATTCACAAAACATCTCACAATCATAGTTCATTTATTCCATTCAAATAATAACATAACATAGGAACCATTCATATAATCTTTGGCTCAATAACATACATGAGAATATATGTCCATTTTACTTTCCAAACTCATCCTCTAATGTCTATTCGGATTTAAGCCTTAAACATAAGATATTTGTCACACAACTATATTCGAATAGCATCAGTAGATCTCAGTACAATTATCATACATATATCAATATATTATCAATTGCGTACTAAATATGACTATTCAAAACTTACCTCGGATATACTTGAACGGTTGTGGAAAGGCTCCTCAATTATTTTCTCTTTTCCCCTATCCAAC
Organism: Gossypium hirsutum; assembly: GCF_007990345.1. Classification (NCBI taxonomy): domain Eukaryota; kingdom Viridiplantae; phylum Streptophyta; class Magnoliopsida; order Malvales; family Malvaceae; genus Gossypium; species Gossypium hirsutum. Next base: position 90,821,589 of record NC_053433.1, on the reverse strand, counting down.
TTCGACCCTCTTTGCTCTTGAGCTTGGATTCAAAAATTTAAACTAGTCATTGTTCGACTATTCAAGCATTAATTCGGAAATAAAATATATATATTCGACTATCACACATATTGATCATAGTAAGTTTATAAGAAAACATTAGGCAACTCATTAACAAAACTTTTTATCAATGTTTACCACATAATTCAGAGATTCATGATAAGTTGTCATCCTGAGCAACTGTCACTAAATTATTTATAACTGGAGCTACGAAACTCCAAATCACTTGCCGTAAAATTTCCCTGAAAATAGACTCATATATCTTTTATACATAAAATTTTTAAAATTTTTAGTTTAGCCAAACAATACCAGATTTTTCTTAAATTTTCCCCTGTTTCACTGTTTAACTAATCTGACTACTCTTTACTATGAATCCACTTTCTAATTGTACAGAAGTCAAAATATGTTCTCATTGATTTCAATTGAAACTAGACTCATTAAGCTTTAATTACATAATTTACTCAGCTTCTAACTCCCCTCCCACAATTTATGGCGATTTTTCCAAATTCACGTTATAGATGTTGTCCCGAGCAAATTTACTACAATTTACTCCTTCACAACTCTTTGCATTCATATTATTTAAACATGTATATCACCAATCAATTTCATCATATATATCTATAATTTCACTTAAGCATAATCTCAATACAACACATTGTGCTGAAATCATTATTCAAGTTCAAATTCGGCTAACACACATATAAACACTAGCAACTAAATATTAACATTTGCATTTCACCATAATAGCCAATTGCCACTAAACAATTAAGCCACAATTATTCAATTTTACCAAGTTTCGACTTAATTTATAATTATCTAAATCATTTAAAACATTCAAAAACAAATTCTTCTTTAATTTAACACATATTCGACAATGACAATAGTAATTTAGCAAACCTTAATTTAACATATAATTGTTCATAACACATTTAAAGCATCCACTCCATTCCATCAATTCAAAGCACATACATTACTCAATATTATCCAAGTTCATATTCGGCCATAGCACACAACGTGTTAGCCGATTTTTCCCACTTAGCATCTAATGCACATATATGCTCATTTGTTAGACTCTACTTCACCTATCTACCATTATTCATCCAAAATAACATGAAACAACAACCATTTCCTTGAACATCTTCCTTAGTCGAATACTCATGTTACCAAAAAATTCAAAATTTTGACATGGGCTAAATAAGGGACTTAGTAACTAGCTTAATATATGCAACAATTTCAAAAACTATCATTAAATACATACCTTATTTCAAGCTCAAAGTGACTGAATGCTATTTCCTCCTTTTTCTTTCTTTAATATTCGGCTACTAAGGAAGAAGATGATACAAGCCTTTTGTTTTTCTTTTGTTTTGCTAATATCTTTTTAATTTACTAATTTTTTTTATTCCATAAATTAAGCCATTACCATTATATAATATTATTACATAATACATATTGCTTATCATCATTATCATGTCCAGCCACTACTACTAAAGTGGGGAATTTGACATGCAAACCCACTAATATACATCATTAATTAATTGGCCACTACTAAAGTAACCTATCATATTTTTTAAAAAATTCAAATAAGTCCTTTTTAAATAATTTCACTCACAAATAGCAATATTAAAGCATGAAATTTTCACACATGCACCTTCACATATAATAAGCATAGAATATAACATTGAATTATTTTTTTATGACTTGGTTTTGTGATCCCGAAACCACTTCCCGACTGGGGTCAAATTAGGGTTGTCACATAAAATGTGCCATATCCTTATTCAGAGATGCAGCATATCACTAGTGGAGAATGCTGATATCCATGGTACCTCCAAAGAGGGTTACTTGGGAATTCTTCCAAGAGGAATTCCAAACGAAGTATATTAGTGAACGGTTTATCGACCAGAAGCATAAAGAATTTTTAGATTTGAAATAGGGTCGTATGACATTTAATGAGTATGAGAGAGAATTCGTCAGACTCAGTAAGTACGCTCGAAAGTGTGTATCCTCCAAGACTAAAATGTGTAGAAGATTTGAAGATGAACCTAATGAGGATATCAAGATGTTCGTAGGTATTCTTGAGTTGAAAGAATTTGTAGTACCTGTAATGCCCCAATTTCAGGATTTTCGGGATTTCTGTGATTTTTGATGAATTTTAGAATGTCTGTGTTTTGACTGTATAATGTAGGTCTGAGTATGTTAGTGGGCCATTAGAAGGCCCAAGAGTAAATTTAACCTGAGGCAATTTCAGAATTTTCAATTTTAGGGAGAGAGGGTTCTAGCGTGATGGGCTTTTAAAATAAAGGTGGTAGAATAAGCCACAAGAAGATCTATGGTAAAGTGGCATGTGACGCCACATAGGTGCTTTGTAACATCTCAAAATAGGGCCTAAATGGAATAGTGGCTGTGATACCACAAATCTGAGATAGAAAAGTTTATTTTGATTAATTTTTATGATTTACTGAGTGATTAGATGCATGTGTTAGAGTATTGATAAGAAATTTTATAGATTGCATGTTTAATTTGCCTATTAGGGCTTATTTGCAGAAGTTGGTGTAACAGCCCGATTTGGGGCCTAAACGAAACGATGGTTTTAGAACCACGAATTCAAATTCGAAAAATTTATTGAGATTAAGTTTTAAGGTTTATTTATTGATTAAAATATTGTGTAAAAATATCGTTAAGTAATTTTACTGATAAAGTGCTTAATTGGACTTTTAGGACTAAATTGCAAAAGTTGAAAAATATGTGTTCTAATTCATAATTACTTGATTGAAATGGGGGTTTAAAGAGGAGGTCCTTAAATGGTAATTAGACCATTATATTTCATTTGGACAAAAATGGGCATGAATAGGACAAAATTTTAAAGAAAGGCCTTAAGGGCATTTTAGTCATTTGGTAATTAAAAGAAATAAAAAGGGAAAATAAAGTCAAAATTGACTCATCTTTTTCATAGAGGCCGAAATTAGAATGGGGGAAGCCATGGCTAGAGTTTTCAAGCTTTCCAAGCTCAATAGTAAGTCCGTTCTAGCCCCGTTTTTCAAGTTCTTTACGATTTTGGAATCCCGGTAACTTGATTAAGCTTATTCTAGCAATAATTTAAGCTAGGATTCATATTTGGAAAAATACCCATAGGTGAAATGTGTTTATTTTGATGTTTTATGGTAGAATATGAAGGCTGAAATTATGTTAAACAACTTTTGCTAAGCGGTTTTAAGTAAAAATGAGTAAAACGGCTTAATCAGTAAAAGTTGTTATTATTCATAACTATGTGTTAGAGTGAGAATTTGATGTTGCCATAGAAGGGAAAAATTATCAGCATGTCATAAAACATAATAATAAGGGATGAAGTTTAATTCCCGAGCCTAGGGGAAAAAGTGTAAATATGCAAAAGTTTAGGGGCAAAATTATAGTTTTGCAAAAGTTTGAGTTAAGGACTTTTTTGAATAGTACATTAATTAAATAAGTAAAATATGATATTTTAGATCCTGAAAAACTAGATTTGAATCTAGAATGGGAGAAAATCGAAAATCGGGAAAGTTGGTAAAATGGTCGTTTTAGTATCGAGGTAAGTTCATATGTATAATAAGCATTAATTTATGCATGTTTCAATCTAAAATTGATATATTACTATGATTTCCAACGTGTTGAAAGTAAGTATAATTATGATGATTTAAATGTTCAATATTAATTCGACATGGAAATGAGAAAGTATGTAAGTTTGTATGTAAATAATACATTATCTTTATTATGTTTTTGTATTTCAGCATATATTGTGGCTGATTTTTGAATCATAATTGACTATTGGAAGTATGGAATCAAGTATTAGAAAGAGAGAGAAATCCCGGTTGAACCTTCAGAAAGATTGGATGATATAGATGGTATGTAGCTAGGTCACATGTATGGTGCTGAGTGCACATCATGTGTACAAGAGAGCTACGAGACATTATGATGTAGCTAGGTCGCATGGGTGATACTATGTGTACACCATGTAGACAAGAGAGCTACGGGATATATGTTGCTAGGTCGCATGCGTGGTTCCAGGTGAAGGACACCATGTAGACAAGAGAGCTACGAGATAAACTGGCTAGGTCACATGGGTGGTACTAAGTGTTCACCATGTGTACAAGAGAGCCAAAATTATGTGTACAATCGATCTAGGTCACATAAGTGGTGCTAAGTGAAGGCCACTATGTGTACAAGAGAGCTTCGATTTTAAAGGTGGGCTGTGTGTGATACCATCGCGTATCTGTTATTATTCCGAAGCGTTCAATTAGGAAATTGATTAAATGAAATTGTATATGACTTCGTAATGATAAGTGTTAGTATATACGTGTGTAACATCTGAGCAATATGCTCGATATGTGATTGGAAATTGGAAAGATTGTTATGGGAAAGTGATGAATACAATTGAAGTGTGAAAGATCAAAATTGATAATAAAACTGTTCTGGATAGTTGCAGTGACGTGAATCTAAAAATTTACCAAAAATAATAGATATTGAATCAGAGATTGAATGAGATATCAAAATAGAGCTTAATGAGTCTATTTTCATATAACAAAAACAGAGCAAGCAAAGGAATTCTATTTTCATATAACAAAAACAGAGCAAGCAAAGGAATACTATATTATGAGATATTTAAGTTTTTGAGAGACTGGTTTAGAATGACTACGTGATCCCCTGTTCTGACTTGGAAAACTCATTAAAAATTGTACAAAAATAATTAGGGATATAATTTATATGCTTGAAATCTTTAATGAGTCTAGTTTCAAATGAAACAAACGATAACATTCTTTAAATTCTTTATGAGGAGAAAATTGATTCGTAGTGAAGAGTGGTCAGAACAGTTGAGCAGTAAAACAGGGGTAACTTCAATGAATAAACTGTATTAATTGGCTAGACCAAAAATTCTGAAAATTTTTATGGTAAAAATATATGTGAATCTAGTTTCAAGGAAAATTAATGGTTTTGTAATTTGGTGTTCTGTAGCTCTAGAAATAAATAATTTAGTTGCTGGTACTATGCTAGACAGCTTATTTTGAACCTGTTTATGATTGTAATAGTGGAAGTATGTGTGTTTGTGATGGTAATATTCTGGGAACATATTGTGACTTTGTTTAAAGTATGATAATGTATTGTTTATTAATATTTACATACTTACTTACTAAGCTATAATGCTTACTCCCTTCCTTTCCTTTTTCCTACAGTGTCGCAGATGTTAGCTCGAGTAAGAGGTCGCTGGAGGTTAAATCACACTATCAAACTATTGATCGATATATAAAGGTCTTAAAGTATTTTAAGTCTTTGGCATGTATAGAGACTCATTTAATTGTTATTAAGTTGCTAGGAATTGGATTAAAATACTGACCTATTTTATTTGAAGGTTTATAATGTATAAAGTCATTTAATGTAGATAGTCTTGATTATGTTATTAATTAAATGATGCAATTTATGAATGTGCATGCTTGCCTATGTGTGTGGTTGAATTAAAGCATGATATGGGCCTTGTAAGCTCTTTTTAAGGGACAGCTTGAATGTGTTTGAAAAAGTTTTAAATTAGAGTGAAATTATGAATCAGTTTTTTTACGATGATTAGTGATTAAGTTCGGTAGTGCCTCGTACACTGTTCCGGCGTCAAACACGGGTAAGGGGTGTTACATGCTTAGTGAGTGGCGTGTGAATGTTTAGGGGGAGCCAAGGTTCAAGTTGCAAGGTAAGTTAATTAGGTTATTTATTTTTGTGACACGTCAGACTTGGCCGTAATGTCTGGGCCGGGTATGGGGTGTTACAGTACCCGTCGAACGGGCATGTAAAGCTGAAGAACTGGTTAAAAAAAAGAGGAAAGCTGAGTCTGAGGCTAGGGACATAAGAAAGAGACACAGGAGTAAGCCGTTTCCATCTCTGTCTAAGAAATCTAGAGAGGTGTACTCTCGTTCACATGTGTCAGGTGGACATTCATATAGGAATCGTAAAAAGAAAAATTCAGGTTTTAGATCTCAGGCTACATCTGTGGCAAGCGTGGGTAACACTAAACCCTCCAAAACTGAATGCCAACAATGTGGTAGATGTTATTCCAGAAATTGTAAGGTGAGTGATGGATCTTGTGTTAGATGTTGTTCTCTAGACCACTTCATTAAAGACTGTCTCGAGATGATAGAGAAAGAAAGATTTTAAGGATCAAGACCAAGTGGCATAGCTTTTAAGGGAAGACCCTCGAGAAATTCCCAGAATGGGTCTGGAAGTAAGAATGTGACAAGAGATACAGCTGTGAGGTCCGAAGCTAGAGCTCCGGTTAGAGCCTGTGCCATTTTGCACACATGAAGATGCAATTTCTCCTGATGTAAACATTGGTATTGATCGCGTGATTTCGTGATAGGTTTTAAATATTTATAATTAATCGTTCTTAAAACTAGCTATTATCGCAATGTAGGCAAGTGTACCTATCGAACAGTAGTATAGTTTTAGCAGGACCAGATTGTCAAACCCAAAGGAACTAAAAGTACTAGTAATGACTGTCTTTTTATTATCTAGCTTAAAAATAAAGAGGTTTTTTTTTAACTGACTAATTATCTAAACTAAGAATTCACAGAGAATAGAATTGGGGAATTGCTTTTGGGAAAATCGATTGAATTAAGACAATACCTAATGAAAAATCCACCTAGACTGTACTTGTTATTCTGGCTCCGAATCGGACAATTTATTCATTTAACTTGTTTCGAAGAGATCCCTAAGTTATGTTATTATCCCTATTCAAGACTAATAATGTCTAATCCCTAGATTGAATAATTGAGACCTTTCTCTAATTAACACCCTAGGGTTGCATTAACTCGATCTATGGATCCCCTTATTAGGTTTCACTCTAATCTAGCAAAATCTTGTCACCTTATGTCTAGGCGCGCAATCAACTCCGCTTAATAATGACAAATGTACTCTTAGACAGGGTCTATTTCTCCTCTAAATAAGAGCTTATCTTGAATCAGTATCTTGGGATATCAAAACAAGAATTAAGAGCACATAATTAAGAACAAGTTAAATATTTATCATACAATTCAGAAAATAATAACAAGATTCGTCTTAAGTTTCATTCCCCTTAGGTATTTAGGGGATTTAGTTCATAACTAAATAAGAAAACATCTCAGAATAATAAAAATACAAAACATAAAGAAAACCCAAAACTCCTGAAGGGGAAATTTAGGAGAGATCTTCAGTCTTGTTGATGAATCCATCTTCTGAGATGGATCAATCGGCTTCCTTGGAGTAATTCATTACTCCCTATTCTGTATGTCCTCTTTCTTCCTCCTTTAGGGTGTATTTATAGGCTTTAGAATGCCTAAGAGCCCTCAAAATTAGCCTTTTCTAAATTGGACTCAACTTGGGCTCAGCAAGGACACGCCCGTGTGCGATTACTTCAGGCTGTGCTCGAGCCTGCAAAATTGACACGGCCGTGTGGGTTGCCCGTATGAGGAGGTCCAGGACGTGTTGATTTTGTACTTTGGCCCATTTTCTCTGTTTTTGGCCCGTTTCTCGTTCCTTTCGCTCTTCTATGCTCTCATAAGTATAAAACATGAAATTAAAGCATTAGGAGCATCGAATTCACCAATTCTAATGGTAAATCATCCATAAAATTCATTAAACATGGGGTAAGAATATGTATGAATTACGGTTTATCAAATGCCCCCACACTTAAGCATTTGCTTGTCCTTAAGCAAAACCCTGAACTTATAATCAAAATAAATTCTTCTCAACTTATAATTTCTATCGATAATATCTCAAAATAATCCATAGGTAATCATACTTTCAAAATTCAACTGAAAGAACATCAAAGTTTCAAACATTCCAAGTTGAGTATTTTATCATGAAAACATAGGTGTCTCCCCTCGTCTAAGTAATTACCTTTGATTCAAAATATCACAGAGTTTCACATCCTCACTACAGATTAACTCAAATCACTCGAGGTGTTTAAGGACAATAAATGAAGCACTCAGTAGACAATAATGAAAAGTCATTACCATTGGCTTGCATGGAAATCAAATCTCTACCACTATAAATTGAGATGAAACATCAATCAAAAGGTCTTTAGAAGGTTGTAACGAGGCTTGGTTAGGGGGTGTAGTCACAAGCTGGAAGAAAGGGTTAGAATCGAGATTGAATTGAAAAATTGCCTAACTAGAAAAAAAAGTTAATCATCACTTGCATACAACAGGGCTTCTTCTTAGAATATGGAATTACTAATGTGTATACATTATTTTTTTTTAAGAACAAGTTAAATAACATAGACTAACTATTAAGAACAATACATAGCTAAGAAATTTCTTCAACTCAAATCTCGACAAAATAGGGATTAATTTAGAGGATTTCAACAATAATGGGTTAAGGGTTAATATTAAGGGTAATACAAGAAATGGCTTGTTAGGCTCAAGGGGGTTTACTAGGGGTTAATCGTGGAGGTAGGCTTTTCATGGCATGAGTGGGTTAATCCTAAGTGCCTTAATCATTTTGAAATATCAAATCAAATGGTGTGGTCTTGACATGCATAATCAAGCAAGTTCTAGAATAACAGTTCGATATTGACGCACTCAAAGCAATAATAAAAGTGAGCATGGAAGAATTAATAGATGCTCAAAAGGCTCAAAAATCTCACAAAAATTATGGCTTTTTGATGTTTAAAACTTGTGAATTCTAACTCAAAGTAATACCTAACTTTGGGGAAACAACCTAATATTTTAAATTCTTAAAAATCAACTTATTATGCTTGATTCTCTAATGTCTTAAGGTTTAAACAATCAATTCATAAATGCCTATGTTATAATTCAAGATATATCAACAAAAATAAAAAATCAATCAAAATTTATTCTAAATATGATATGAGAGCTTTTCAAGAGAACAAGGTAGTCATTCAGGGATTTTTCTGATAATGAAATAAATATCCCCCCACACTTAAGATGTATATTGCCCTCAATGTACAAAGATAGATATTAGAATATAAAAATAAGATCGGGAGAGGAGTGAAACTTCATGAGTTGAAAATGGATGAAATTTCTGGATTAGCGAGAGTGAGTTGCTGGGAATACAACTAGAGGACAAACATGATTCTGAAGGAAAAAAGGATAATTGGGGGAATAATTTGATAGTAATCATTAAGATAAGTCGTTTTAAAAACAAAAGAATCTTCAAAAATAAATAAAATAAAATCGATAATAAATTATTTTTTTCAAGTGGCACGGCTAGTTCACACGCCCGTGTGGATCGTGTCTCACTCGTGTTTGTCGCGAAGTGAGATGTCGTCACACGACCTTTGGGCACGCCTGTGTGTGATGTGGTTCACTTCTCCGATGGTCATGTAGCTCTACGCACACCCATTTTATTTTGATAGTTTTGTCCACGGGTGATAGACACGGGCGTGTCGCACGCCCGTGTGCATTTGGAAGATTTAACCACGGCCAGGTCACACGCCCATGGCCACTTATCACATCCCATGTTGGGGAAGATAACTTTTACCTTCTTTTCGCATGGCCGTCTCGCACAGCCGTGTTTCTGTCCGTGGTGGTCACACGACCTTAAACACGGCCGTGTGATCGGCCATGTAGAGTTAGGAACCCTTGCTTCAAAGACTCTGTTAGTGACCTAGATGTTTGAAAATTGAAATTTAAATAATTCAAAACCGTTAGTACCTGGGTTGCCTCTCGAGAAGCGCTTGTTTATAGTCTAAGCTCGACTGTTACCTTGTTGGTTTATTCAGGGCGATTTGTAGAGTCGTAGCTCCTCTCCATCGTCTTTAAAATTCTCCAAGTTATAAATTTTGAGACGATGTCCATTTACTTTGAAAATACCGTGTGATGGGTGACTTACCTCTATTGTGCCATATGGCAGAACAGATTGAATAACGAAAGGTCCTGACCATTGTGAATTAAGTTTCCCAAGAAATAATTTGAGTCTTGAGTTGTATAGGAGGACAAGATCTCCAACTTCAAATTGTTTTCTTTGCTTTAAACGATTGTCATGGCGCCACTTTGTTGCTTCCTTGTATAGATGTGAGTTTTCGTATGCATTGGCTCGCCACTCATCAAGTTTGTTCAGCTGCATCAACTTGTTTTTTTCTACAAGTTCGGGATCAAGGTTTAGAAATTTAATAGCCCAAAAAGCTTTAAGCTCTAGTTCAAATGGTAGATGACAACTTTTTCCATAAACAAGTCTGTATGGTGATGTCCCTATGGGGGTCTTAAAAGCAGTTTTGTAAGCCCATAAGGCATCATCTACTTTCATTGCCCAATTTTTTCTGTTTAATTCTATTGTTTTTTCAAGGATCTGTTTTATTTCTCGGTTTGCCACTTCAACTTGTCCATTAGTTTTAGGATGGTATAGGGTGGCTGTTTTATGATGAACTCCGTATTTCTTAAGAGTTTTTTCAAATTAGGTATCACAAATATGAGTGCCCCTGTCACTGATATTTGCTCTAGGCATTCCAAATCTCAAGAAGAGTTTCTTAAGGAAACGTTCTACCACTCTAGCATTATTAGTGGGTAGAGCTTGGGCTTCCACCCATTTGGACATATAATCAACTGCTACTAAGATGTATTTATTCCCAAATGAACTGGGGAATGGGCCCATGAAATCGATACCCCAAACGTCAAATATTTCACATGAAAGCATATAGTTTTGAGGCATTTCATCATGTTTAGATATGTTACCTGTCTGTTGGCATTTGTCACAGGAAGTAACGTACCTGTTAGCGTCTTTAAATAATAAGGGCCAATAAAAACCTGATTCAAGTATTTTATGTATAGTCTTAGTTCCACTATAGTGTCCTCCAGTTGGCCCTGAGTGGCAACGTTCCAGTATTTTTTATGTTTCTGACCTTGTAACGCATCTTCTAATGACTTGATCTGCACATCTGCGAAAAAGAAAGGGGTCGTCCCAAAAGTAGCTTTTCACATCATGAAAGAATCACTTCTTTTGATGGTGTGTTAACCTTTTTGGGATAATATTAGCGGCTAAAAAATTCGTAATGTATGTAAACCAAGGTACGTCGAAGTCAAATATAGTGAAAAATTGTTCTTCAGGAAACAAATCATTTATTTCAACTTCATCTAGTTCTTTGGTATTAGAGTTCTCAAGCCTGGATAGATGATTAGCCGTGAGATTTTCATCTCCTTTCTTATCCTGAATTTCCAAATCAAATTCCTGCAATTGGAGAATCCATCGAATGAGTCGAGGTTTTGCATCAGTTTTAGTTAAAAGGTAGCGAAGGGCTGAATGGTCAGTGTAAACGACAACTTTAGACAATATGAGATATGATCGAAATTTATCAAATGCAAAAACCACAGCTAGCAATTCTTTTTCCGTAGTAATATAATTCTATTGTGTAGCTGTCAAAGTTTTGCTAGCATAATAGATAGGTTGAAAATGCTTGTCTTTTCGCTGTCCAATACTGCACCTACTGCAAAGTCACTCGCATCACACATTAATTCAAATGGTAAGTTCCAATCAGGTGCAATTATAATTGGAGCATTAATTAATTTATCCTTTAAAGTATTAAATGCTTCTAAGCACTCCCGATTGAAATTAAAAGGTATATCTTTTTCTAGCAATTTAGTCAAAGGCTTAGCTATTTTAGAAAAATCCTTAATAAATCTTCTATAAAAACTAGCATGTCCTAAAAAGCTTCTAATAGCCTTGACTGAACTAGGAGGGGGTAACTTTTTGATTGTTTCTATTTTAGATTTGTCCACCTCAATCCCTTTACTAGAAATTTTATGCGCTAACACAATGCTTTCTTGAACCATGAAGTGACATTTCTCCCAGTTAAGCACAAGATTCGTTTCCTCACATCTTATTAAAACTCGTTTTAAATTTTTAAGGCAGAGATGGAAAGAGTTATCGAATACCGAGAAATTGTCCATAAATACTTCCATTATATCTTCCATGAGTTCGTCAAAGATGACCATCATAGGGTGCTGAAAAGTGGCAGAAGCATTACATAATCCAAAAGGCATTCTACGATAAGCGAACGTACCGTATGGGCATGTGAATGTCGTTTTTTCTTAATCTTCAAGAGCTATTGGGATTTGGAAGTAACTGGAGAGTCCATCTAGAAAGCAGTAGTACATATGCCCGGATAATCTTTCCAACATTTGGTCAATGAATGGCAAGGGGAAGTGACCTTTTCTTATGGCATCATTCAGTTTCCTGTAGTCAATGCAAACTCTACATCCTGTGACTGTCCTTGTTGGGATTAATTCATTCTTCTCATTGGTCACAACCGTCATGCCTCATTTCTTAGGGACAACCTGTACTGGACTTACCCAAGAACTATCAAAAATAGGATAAATAATTCCAGCATCTAGAAGCTTAATTACCTCGGGTTTAACAACCTTCATGTTGGGGTTCATTCATCTTTGAGCTTGCACACACGGTTTATATTCATCTTTCATCAAAATTTTGTGGGTGCAAAAAGAAGGGCTGATTCCTTTAATGTCGAAAATTTTCCATGTTATGGCCTTTTTGTGTTCTTTTAATACTTGGATTAATTCCTATTTTTCCTTTGGTTGCAAGTTATAAGCAATAATAACTGGTAATGTAGAATTATTTCCAAGGAATACATATTCCAAGTGATTTGGTAATTGTTTAAGTTCCAGTTTGGGAGGCTCTTCAATAGAGGGTTTTTGCTTAAGTTCATCGTTTATCTTAATGCCCTCATATTCTACTTGTCTTGAAGAATGCTCATTAGGTTCATCATCTATCTCCTCTTCTTGAGCTAGATACAGTTTCGTCATGTCTTTCTATACAATTTCCTGAAAAGAGTCTTGAGTAGTATGATCAATAGAGTCAATAAAATAACATGAGTCATCCTGCTCCCTAGAAAACCTCATAGCGTCATAAATTTTAAAAATAATCTCCTCATCACCCACTCTAAGTACCAATTTATCATCTCCCACATCAATTACAGCCCTAGCAATGGCTAAAAATGGGCGCCCTAAAATTAAGGGCACTTCCACATCTTCATCCATGTCAAGCAAAACAAAGTCAACAGGAAATATGAATTTATTTACTTTTACAAGTACGTCTTCTATAATACCCCTAGGATATTTAACAGATCTATCGGCTAATTGAATACTCATCCTGGTAGGTTTAGGTTCCCCAAGACCAAGTTGGTTGAACATTTTATATGGCATCAAATTAATGCTATTGCCTAAATTAGCTAGTGCTTTCTCAACATTCAGACTACCAATTAAGCAAGGGATAGTAAAACTTCCTGGATCTTTCAGTTTGGTTGGCAGCTTGTTTTGGAGTATGGCTGAGCACTCCTCGTTGAGTACTACTGTAGATAAGTCCTCGAACATTCTTTTATTTGTTAGAAGCTCCTTCAAAAATTTTGCTTATGTAGGCATCTGCGAGATGGCTTCAACAAAAGGTAAGTTGATATGTAATTGCTTAAAAAGTTCAAGAAACTTACCGAATTGTGCATCAATGTGATCTTTTTTTAATTTTGCTGGGTATGGAACTGGTGGTTTATATTCCTTCGGCACTGGGTTGTCACTATTTTCGTGTTTTTCTTCCCCCCTTTCGCTTGTCACGAATTCTTGTGTTAGCTTCTTTTCAGATTCCACTAACACTTTCCCACTCCTTAGTGTAACTGCTTTTACATGCTCTTTTGATTTGGTGTTACTAGGTAAACTTCCTAGTGGTCTTTCCAAAATTAGTTTGGACAGCTGGCCTATTTGCGTTTCGAGCCCTTGGATTAACGCTTGTTGATTTTTAAGTACCATTTCAGTGTTCTGAAAATGGGTTTCTGATACCGAGATAAACTTTGTGAGCATCTCTTCAAGGTTCGATTTCTTTTTCTATTGATAGGGTGGTTGTTGGTAGCCCGGAGGTGGTCGCTGATTTCCTTGGCCTCCCCATGAGAAATTTGGGTGGTTCCTCCAACCTGCATTATAAGTGTTACTATATGGATTGTTTTCAGGTTGAGGATTATTACCCATGTGATTTAATTGCTTGTTATCCATGTTGTGGCCATAAGGTTGGTATTCCGAATGGCTTGTTCCACCTCCACTCGCTTTGCACTACATTACTAGGTGAACCTGTTAAGAACTAAGAAAACCATCAATTTTCTTATTCAAAAGTTCTACCTGATTAGAGAGCATGGTGACCGAATCGATGTTATAAACACCGGCTGTTTTAGTTGGCTTTGTCCTCATGACTTGCCACTGATAGTTATTCAATGACATCTCCTCTATGAACTCATAAGCATCTTCAGGTGTTTTATTATTGATGGTTCTGCTAGTAGCTGCGTCAATCATTTGTCGAGTCGAAGGATTCAGGTAAAGCGGTAACCCATGGTGAGGGCACCTTCTCAAAAGGTCCTTGTATCTCTCCCATGCATCTCTCCCTTGCATCATAGAGTGTTTCTAAATCCATCTGCACAAAAGAAGAGATATCATTACGTAATTTAGCTGTTTTAGCAGGCGGAAAATATTTTATTAAAAATTTTTCAGTCATTTGTTCCCAAGTAGTAATTGAACCTCGTGGTAACGAGTTCAACCATTGTTTGGCTTTGTTCCTCAATGAGAAAGGGAATAACTGAAGACGAATGGCATCATCAGAAATTCCATTAATTTTAAATGTATCGCATAGTTCCAGAAGGTTTGCTAAGTGTTGGGATCTTCATCCTGCAAACCATCAAACTCAACAAACTATTGTATCATTTGAATTGTGTTAGGTTTCAGTTCAAAAGTATTTGCAGCTACAGCAGGTCTAACTATGCTTGATTCAGTTCCTATTAAAGAAGGTTTAGCATAATCATACATAGTGCGTGGAGCAGGATTTTGATTAGCCGCAATTGCAGGAGGTAGCTGATTGTCTTGGTTTTCAGCCATCTCTTCGGTTGGGGGTTGAGTATCGTCCTCTTGATCGTTCTCTGTGTATCTTAGGCTTCGCCTTATTTCTCTTTGGTTTCTGCGAACTGTGCGATCGATTTCTTCATCAAAAAGTAGTGGTTCTGACGGGTTTCTTCTAGTCATAAACTATAAAAAACCTTCCAAAAGAAAGAAAGAGAAAATTAGTAAATTAGAATAAAATTAGATCGCAAGATGGCTAAAGTAATAAAAATTGAGTGTTCCTAATATTTTAGTTCCCCAGCAACGGCGCCAAAAACTTCATCGCATGATTTTGTGATAGGTTTTAAGTATTTATAATTAATCATTCTTGAAATTAACTATTAACGCAATCTAGGCAAGTGTACCTATCGAACAGTAGTATAATTTTAGCAAGACCAGATTGTCGAACCCGAAGGAACTAAAAGTATTAGTAATGACTGTCTTTTTATTATCTAGCCTAAGAATAAAGAGATTTTGTTTTAACTGACTAATTATCTAAACTAAGAATTCACAGAGAATAGAATTGGGGAATTGCTTTTGGGAAAATCGATTGAATTAAGACAATACCTAATGAAAAATCCACCTAGACTGTACTTGTTATTCTGGCTCCGAATCGGACGATTTATTCATTTAACTTGTTCGTAGAGATCCCTAAGTTATGTTATTATCCTATACAAGACTAATAACATCTAATCCCTAGATTGAATAGTTGAGACCTTTCTCTAATTAACACCCTAGGGTTGCATTAACTCGATCTATGGATCCCCTTATTAGGTTTCACCCTAATCTGGCAAAATCTTGTCACCCTATGTCTAGACGCGCAAGCAACTCCGCTTAATTATGAAAAATGTACTCTTAGACATCTATTTCTCCTCTGAATAAGAGCTTATCTTGAATCAGTATCCTGGGATATCAAAACAAGAATTAAGAACACATAATTATGAACAAGTTAAATATTTATCATACAATTCAGAAAAAAATAACAAGATTCGTCTTAGATTTCATTCCCCTTAGGTATTTAGGGGATTTAGTTCATAACTAAATAAGAAAACATCTCAAAATAATAAAGAATACAAAACATAAAGAAAACCAAAAACTCCTGAAGGGGAAATTGAGGAGAAATCTTCAGTCTTGATGATGAATCCAGCTTCTGAGATGGATCAATCAGCTTCCTTGGAGTAATTCCTTACTCCCTATTCTGTGTGTCCTCTTTCTTCTCCTCTAGGGTGTATTTATAGGCTTTGGAATGCCTAAGAACCCTCAAAATTAGCCTTTTTCAAATTGGACTCAACTTAGGCTCGGCAGGGTCACACCCGTGTGACACGCCGGTGTGCGATTACTTTAGGCCGTGCTCGAGCCTGCCAAATTGACACGGCTGTGTGGTCTGCCCATGTGAGAAGGTCTAGGCTCTGTTGATTTCGTACTTTGGCCCATTTTCTCCATTTTTGGCCCGTTTCTCATTCCTTTTTCTCTCCTATGCTCTGCTAAGTATAAAACATGAAATTAAAGCGTTAGGAGCATCAAATTCACCAATTCTAACGGGAAATCATCCATAAAATGCGTTAAACATGGGGTAAGAATATGTATAAATTACAGTTTATCAGGTATTTTCTCTCTCTATGATACTAATGTTGTTGCTTTGATAGACCCTGCCTCTACTCATTCGTATATGTATATGTAATTGGTACTTAGTATGAATATACTTGTCGAGTCTATCGAGTTTATGATTAAGGTTTCAAATCCGTTAGGAAAGCATGTGATAGTTGATAGAGTTTGTAAGAAATGCCCTTTGATGATTAGAGGTCATTGTTTTCCGGCCGACTTGATGTTATTGTCGTTTGATGAATTTGATGTCATACTAGGTATGGATTGGTTGACATTACATGATGCTATAGTGAATTTGTAACACCCCTTACCCGTATCCAAAGTCGGGACAGGTTCAAGGCGTTACTGGACTTAAACATTCACAAACATGCAAAATCGGGCCATAAAATTTCATCCAAATTAAAAATTTTCAAACACATTATATCGTCCCTTTTACAAGCCTTCGAGGCTTAAAACATACATCGGGGTGGTTCGAGACTAAACCGAGGACTTTAGAAGGCTTTGGGAAAACTTAGAGAAACTTTCATGAAACAGGGTCACACGCCTGTATGGACACAGGGACACGCTCGTGTGTCTTCAACACGCTCGTGTCCTCAGGCCGTGTAACTCTCTATTTATGACGTCATCAAAACAAATTAATTCACACGGCCAAGCGACACGCCCGTGTGCTAGGCCATGTCCTCCACACGGCTGAGACACATGGTCGTGTCTCTGCCCGTGTCACCAACATTTAGGCTATTTTCCAAGCCTTATGTTGTCCTTAATTCTCTCCCATACTAATACACATTATAGACACAGCTTATTACATCAATTTAATGGTTAATCATCTTTTAGTAAAATTCCATTAAAGCATTTACATTTTGTCATACATGTGTTTATTACCTATACTCATGTTACACCAAATTAGACATTCCTATTCACATTCTACAATTTTCCATATTCAATCATCATCAGCTTACTACCATGCAACACATTCATTCCATGGCCACGACCACCTCGAATGGTCTTAGAGCATTCATCATGTACATGTGTTATACTAATCATTCATAAAAACCAATTATAAACACATCACAAACATTAATACATAGCAAGAATAATTAGGCTTACAAGCCATAATCATTTTAGCCACATCTCATGGCCATATACAATAAATCAATATAAGCCAATAAATTTGGCTAATCATAACATCATCTAACATAAAAACTAGTCCTTATACATGCCACTCACTTGAAACTATTTAATACACATATGACAATACTTCGGAGTTGTTGGCTTGATAGTGTGATGCTGCCTCCGACGGTCTCCAACCCTGAGCTAGCCTGAGAACACTAAGGAAATGGAAAGGAGGGAGTAAGCTTAAAGCTTAGTAAGTCCATATGAAAATAATAAGCAAATTATCAACATGATTCCATGAAAATGTAATCAGGGTTTCTGAGAACACTAATTTATTTATATCCGGAGATAAAAAAACTCAAAATTAATATCCGTTAATTTTCTCCAAAACTAGACTCATATATATTATTACCATAAAATTTATAGAATTTTTGGGCCATCCAATAAGTACATTTTATTCATTAAATATACCCCTATTTCACTGTTTGACAGTTCCGACCTCTCTTCACTAAAAATTATTTATCTCATGGTACGGAACTCCAAATTGAGAACCACTATATTTCCAGAAACTAGACTCATTAAGGATTTTATGAATTCAAATTATGACCCATAAGTAATTTTCTACAATTTTTAATGAATTTCCCAAATCAGAACAGGGGATTCCAAAATCATTCTAACCCTGTCTCACAAAAATCCAATTATCATAGAATATGAAATTGTTTTTCCTTCATCGTTTATTTTATGAGAAGATAGACTCATTAAGATTTAATTTCATATCTTGTTCAACCTCAAATTCAATTTCATATCATTTATTTTACATAATTTCACTTACTCCATTCTATCTTACCAAAAGATTCACTCAACTATCGAGCACATTGCTCACAACTTTGCACATAGATATATTTGCACTTATTCATTACATAGTCATGTACATATGTATTTTCACTTAGTAAATTTCTCGTTGAACTCATCGGAATAATAACAGATACCCAGTTGCCTGTGCATATACCACCCTTGTAACCGAAGCTCTCTGGTACGCATAGTAGCCTACAGTTAGTACTACACATGCGACCTATCAATCTGGTACATGTAGTAGCTTGTACTTAGTACTACACACGTGACTTAACCATCTAATACACGTAGTAGCCTACGCTTAGTACTACACACGTGATCGAAGTTAACGGGTATGCATAGTAGCCTGCACTTAGTACTCCTATCATTCTAGTACACATAGTAGCCTGAACCTAGTATTACACAGGTGACTTAACCATCTGATACACATAATAGCCTGTATTTAGTACTATACACATGATCAAAGTTAATGGGTACGCATAGTAGCCTGCACTTAGTACTACACATGCGGCCTATCAATCTGGTACACGTAGTAGCTTGCACTTAGTACTACACACGTGACTCACAACGGATCATTTGTATCTCTTCTATTCCGAAGGTTTAATCGGAAAATTCTTAACTTTTCAACATTTTACTAACTCGTTCTTAGTCAATTCTGATTCGTAGTTTACATCAATTGATCATTCTATAGGCAGCCACATCTCATATAATAACAAAAGATAATAACATAAAAACAACCGAAATATTATTTACATACAAACTTACCGAAATATTATTTACATACAAACTTGCTCATTTCAAAGAAACATCTTATTCCATCAAACATCCAAACCTTTATCGGACGTACTCGAATTGTGGCTTCATTCACATAACAATATCTCATAATCACATGACATTGCAACATTTTCATCATAATAGCAAAACATCAAGAACATGTTATGTCATCAAAATAATAACATACTATCAAATTATTCACATATATGTACTTACAACTCGTTTAATATTGAAGCATTAGCATTCAAATACAATATTGCATTATTAAAATCACATGAACTTACCTCGGGTTCAAGTACGACTATATATTCTGATTTAGTCCATAATCTCATTCATTTCCAATCTATGCCCGAATCTCATTTTCCTTGATCTATAATACCACATTTAGCTTACTAATTAGTCACATTATTCAAATGGGTTCAAAAATCATACTTTTACAAATTTGCATTTTGACCCCTAAAATTTCACATATTTTCACTTTGCCCCCTAGGCTCGTAAAATGAATTTTATTCAATTTCCTTGCATTTTAAGGCTAGAAGAATCATTTTAATAACTATAGAAGCCCTAATTTCCACTAAATCATACTTTTATAACAAATTTTGTAACTTTACAAAACGGTCATTTTTTACAATTTCACTGAAAATCACTTAGTAAAAGTCGTTTATTACACACCAAGCATTCATTTTCTACCATTAGACATCAAAAAACATGCATGTCATCCATTGGTAAATTTTTAAACACAAAACCTAGCTCAAAACACGGGTAGAAATGAGTAGATCTTGTTACGAGGATTTCAAAAAAAGTAAAAATCATTAAAAATAGGGCTAGAACGGACTTACAATTGAGCTTGGAAGCTTGAAAAATCCTAGCTATGTCTTCTCCATGCAAGTTTCAGCCATGGGGTAGAAGATGGACAAAAATTGGCTTTTAATTTTGTTTTTAATTCATTTTAATTACTAGATTACCAAAATGCCCCTAACTTAAAAATATTCTATTTCACCCATTTCATGCCCTTTTTTGTCCAAAAAATTATCCAATGGTATAATTAACATTTAAGGGCCTCCAATTTAAAATTTCATAACAATTAGTCACCTCTAACATGTAGACTCAACTTTTGCACTTTTTAGAATTTAGTCCTTTTGACCAAACTGAGTGCCCAAACGTCAAAATTTTTGAACGAAATTTTTACAAAATCATCATGGGAAATTGTAGACAATAAAAATATAATAAAAATAAATTTTATTGTGTCAGATTTGTGGTCCCAAAATCACTATTCTGACTAGGCCCTAATTCAGGATGTTATAGAATTGTGGGCAGAAAATTATTGAATTGAAATGTGAAAAAGGTGAGATTCTTCGAGTTGAATCAGATGATGCAGATAAGTCACCAATTGTAATTTCCTCGATATCTGCTCAAAAATGTATGAGAAAAAGGTATGAAGCTTATTTGGCATACATATTGAATACAAAGGAATTCGAATTGAAATTTGAAGCAGTGCCAGTTGTATGTGAGTATGCGGATGTATTTCCGGAGGAATTCCTAGGTTTGCCTCTAATTAGAGAAGTTGAATTTGGTATTGAGTTAATTCCAGGGATGACACCTATTTCTATTGCTCCGTACAGGATGGACCCGACTGAGCTGAAAGAATTGAAGTCAAAGTTGCAATAGTTGGCTGACAAAGGTTTTGTGAGACCAAGTTTTTCGCCATGAGTGCTCCTGTGTTATTTGTGAAAAATAAGGTTGGTTCCATGAGATTATGTATTGACTACTGACAACTCAGTAAGGTGACAATTAAAAATAAGTACCTCCTGCCAAGGATTGATGACCTGTTCGATCAATTGAAAGGAGTGACATGGTTCTCTAAGATAGATTTGAGGTCCTGATATAACCAGTTATGAGTTAAAGAGTCAGATGTGCCTAAGACTGCTTTTAGAATGAGGTATGGCCACTACGAATTTCTTGTTATGCCATTTGGATTAACAAATGCTCTGGCTGTGTTTATGGATTTAATGAACCGAATATTTCGACCATATTTGAATAGGTTTATTGTGGTATTCATTGATGATATTTTGATATATCCTAGAGATGAGACAGAGCATGCCGAACACTTGAGAACTATTTTGCAGACTTTTAGGGATAAACATTTGTATGCTAAGTTCATTAAATGTTAGTTTTTTCTTCGAGAGGTCAGATTCTTGGGCCACATTGTTTCAGCTGATGGCATCCGAGTTGATCCTAGTAAGATTTCTACTATTGTTGAATGGAAGCCGCCACGAAATGTAACTAAAGTTAGGAGATTTTTAGGTTCAGCCAGTTACTACAGATGTTTTGTGAAAGGATTCTCTATGATAGCCACTCCCTATGACGAGATTACTTCAAAAAGATGTCAAGTTTGAGTAGTCGAAAAAATGTCAGTAGAGCTTTGAGAAATTGAAAATGTTATTAACTGAGGCACCAGTGTTAGTACAACTAGAATCAAGGAAAGAGTTTGTGATTCACAGTGATACATCCTTGAGTGGATTGGGTTGTGTACTTATGCAAGAAGGCAAGGTGGTAGCTTATGCTTCGTGGCAACTAAAACCCCATGAGAAGAACTATCTGACGCATGATCTAGAGTTGGCCGCCATTGTATTTGCTTTGACAATTTGGTGACACTATCTATTTGGGGAGAAATGTCATGTTTATACAGACCATAAAAGTCTTAAATATCTGACGACCCAAAAGGACTTGAATTTGAGGCAACAAAGATGACTCGAATTGTTAAAATACTATGAGGTTGTAATTGATTATCACCCTGGTAAGGTAAATGTTGTCGCCAATGCCCTGAGTAGGAAGTCTTTATTTGCCTTGAGGGCTATGAACACACGATTGACCTTATCCAATGATGATACAATTCTAGCAGAGTTAAGAGCTAGACCAACTTTTTTACAACAGATTTGTGATGCTCAGAAAATCGATAAAGAGTTACAAGTAAAAAAAGTTCAGCGGTAGAATTTTTGTTTCGAAGAGTATCGAGTTGATTCAGACTATTTTGCATGAGGCTCATAATAGGTGTATGTCAGTTCACCCGGATAGCACGGAAATGTACAATGGCTTAAAGAAAATGTATTGGTGGAACAGCATGAAAAGAGATATATTTGAGTTTGTATCGAGGTGCTTGATCTATCACCAAGTAAATGCCAAAAACCAGTTACGTTCAGGTTTACTTCATCCTATTTTGGTTCTCGAATGGCAATGGGACCAAATTAACATGGATTTTGTGACAGGACCGAGTTAACATGGATTTTGTGACAGGTTTACCATTGACACCAAGAAAGAAAGATGTGGTTTGGGTGGTGGTTGACAGGATGACTAAATCAGCTCATTTTATACTGGTACACACTGATTATTCACTTGATAAGTTAGCTGAATTGTATGTTTCTGAAAGTGTAAGACTTCACAGAGTACCTTTGTCAATTATTTTAGATAGAGATCCGAGGTTCACATCACGATTTTGGAAAAAGTTACAAAAGGCTTTGGGCACGAAACTAAATTTTTTTACCACTTTCTACCCTCAGACTGATGGACAATCTGAGTGAATAATTCAGATTTTTGAAGACATGCTCCGATGCTGTGTGTTGGAATTACAAGGTAGTTGGGAAAAGTACTTACCGTTGGTTGAATTTTCCTACAACAACAATTATCAGTTGAGCTTGAAAATGGCACCTTATGTAACACCCCAAACCCGGCCCGGACGTTATGGTCGAATCTGGCACGTCACATTGAAGTGTTTTAGCGAAAACCTTGTTTTCATTGAAAACCCTTTTTAAATTGAGAAACCTTCATTAACTTATAAAATCTCTCTTTCAATCGCGAAAGCTTGTGTAAAACATATGATTTATGAAAGCTTGTCATTTTAAAATTTAGTTGCGGAAATACAGAAAAATAATCTATGATTTTAGGAAACCCATGTTCACCTTCTCATAATTACAACGCATAAAGATAACAATCCAAATAATAATAAAAGGGAAGGCCTTATTACATTCCAGTCTGAAATTACTTAATAAGCTATAAACTATATGCTTTCTTTAAAAAAAAAAGTCCAAGTCGTCTCGCTAGATGGCCACCTCCGAGTCCCTCCAAACATCGAACCTTCTACTGAGCATCACCTGAGAAAAATAAAAGAAGGGTGAGTTTACGAAAACTCAGTGTGTATGAACCTCGATGAGTAATAAGCATTCATCAATTCATAAAATCATACATGCAATGTAATGCAGTGCAACCAACCCTACTAATCCAACCGGTACACATCAACTCCGTCCCTCGATACACATCATGTGGGGATATAAATATCGACCCACCCATCTGATACACATCAAGTGTAGCCTAGTTGCGGAACTACCTTCATTGTAGCAAGCTGGCAATCACATATTGGGCTTAAAAGCCGTCGGTGGACCCACGGTTGTCAAGCAACCATGCGATCCTCATATACTTCCTACGTTCCATAATTCCCAACCCATATGTAACCTAAACAGAATATCGTATGTATGCAGCAGATATACATGAACATCCATAAGTCTTACATTCCACACATAGGGGTATTTTAGTCATTTTTGCCCTTAAGGGCATTTTGATAATTTCTCTTGTTATGTTTATTACTTACCTTAGCCCGTTAACAAGTCCCCATTGGCCAAAGTGAACAGATACTATGCACCAGGCAGGATTCCAGAGAAGAGGAGGTAAGTCATTAAGACCACTTAAGTACCAAGCTCTCCCTAGATCCAATCCGAGACATGTATATACCCATTACCAGACCTTAACCTTATGACTCATCCACGGTCGCAATTAATTAATTAAGTTTTATGTCAATTAATTAGTTATCAGATACTAGGCCCAAAACCCCTTATAGAGCCCAAACAAGTCTACATACATGCATATGCCCCACTAGGCCCAATCTTATTCATATGCCCATTAGGCCCAAATCACATTCGTATGGCCCGTTAGGCCCAAATCACATTCATATACATGCTTTCATATAATTTCCATCACTTAACATCAAGTTGCCAATTTTGCCTATTATGGGCCCAAAAGCCCATCGGGCCCACTTAGCCTATCCTGGCCCGGTTGGCCAAAACATGGCCCAAGTTCATGGAATCGCCCATGGGGCCTCAGATAACCTATCAATTTCCCCCTTACGAGTGTCCGCGCACTCGCAAGACTATCGTAGCCAACTTTCGACTTTTTGATATTTCGGCTTTCGGTATTTTGAGATTTGCCAATCTACTTGTGTGTGTGCAGTGTATGTACACACCTGGTAATAAAGCGTGCTACGATCCCCCTTACCACGAACCTACAATCGATATCACTCAATGATTACTCGCATATACTTATCAAATACTTTACCAAATGCTGAAATCTCACCTTAACCTTACTTGAAACGCCAAGCTTTAATGGCTCTTTCTTGCTCACTAATCACGAGCACTTCCCAGATCTGCATTAACCTTATCGTTAAAAACTAATGGGTGACTTGTATCCAACATATGTCACCCTTTTCCCATTAAAGCCTATTCGGCCAACCCTTACCAAAGTGAAGAACACTTACCAAGATCTCACACCTACGGAGCAAATCAGCAGGGATCTAAAAGACTGGGATTCGATACTAGTCCAACCAAAACCAATTAGAAGAAGTAAGGGACAGAGTAATCTATACTAGCAAAATCGATTGAGAGAACAAAGCACTTAACTAGAATTGACCGAGTGGAAAGGGTAGTGGCAGCATAGAGGATATTCGGCTCTTGAAACTTGTATGGTAAAAGAGGTTATTCAACACAAAGAGAAGTAGAAATCATTTAAAACTAGAGGTGAATCAAAAAGAAAACTTTGAGTAGGGAAGCATGGAGAATCGGCACAAAGAAAAAGAAGGAAGAACAAGGGATTTTTGGCTTTTAGATCTTTGGAGAAAAAAAGTACTTTCTTGCAACAAGGTGAGGAAGAATTAGGCATTAGCTTGAAAACCTTGCATTCAGCATCTATATATAGCCTCTATGGCCAAATTTTCGATGCCCAAATTCCCAATTCGGCTCCACCTCTTCTTCACTCCTCATCTCCTAATTTTTCTCCCTGGTAACTCCCTAATCCCCTCCTCAAATTTCTCCTATTATCACTCCTTACAGAGTTCACATCCAATGCCACCACTGTCCATCTCTTAAGCAAAAATAAATCCTTCTTTTGGGCAAGGAGGGATTTGAACCCCGGTGTCATGCATGTGACGCTACTTGCCACTCCACCACAAGGCTTTTTTATGTCAAATTTTTCCTTCATTTATTTAAAAGCCAACCTACTTGCCAACATGGTTCTTTTAATAATTAAACCATAATTTTCTTCACCCCTAAGTTTGAACTCAAACCTTAACCAAGACCTATTATCACATAATTAGCACTTGACTAGGAATGTTAAACAAAATTTTTATTGAAACCGAAAAAAATGAAAGTTTGAGATTTCGATATTTTTGGGGCGTTACAGCTTATGAGGCATTGTATGGATGTAAATGTTGTACACCTTTGTACTGGACTAAACTTAAGGAGAATAAGATTCATGGAGTTGATTTGGTCAAGGAAACCGAAGAAAAGGTGAAAGTAATTCGTGATTGTTTGAAAACGGCATGGATAGTCAAAAGTCATATGCGGATTTGGAAAGAAAGGAAATTGAGAATCAGGTCGATGATAAGGTATTCTTGAAAGTATCTCTATGGAAAAATGTTTTGAAATTTGGAAAAAAGGGCAAGTTAAGTCCTCATTTTATACGATCGTATAAGATTACCGAAAGGATAGGTCCGGTAGCATATCGATTGGCCTTGCCATCTGAGTTAGAAAAGATTCACGATGTATTTCATGTGTCCAAGTTGCACCGATATAGATCTAATCCCTCATATGTGATTACTCTGACAGAGGTTGAAATTTGACTGGATATAACTTATGGTGAGAAACTGGTTAAGATATTGGCTCGAGAAGTCAAGCAATTGAAAAACAAAAGTATTGCCATTGTGAAGGTCTTATGGCAAAGACATGGGGTTGAAGAAGCTACATGGGAGCTAGAGGCAGCTATGAGGAAACAATACCCAAACCCTTTTACCAGTAAGATTTTTGGGGACAAAAATCCCTAAAGGGGGGAGAGTTGTAACATCCTGAATTAAGGCCTAATCGAAATAGTGTTTTTGAGACCATAAATCTGGGGTAAAAATAATTATTCTATGATTATTATGTGGTTCATGATATGAATACATGCTTGTATGAAAATTTCATGAAAAAATTCTATGCATAAAATGTCAAATTGAACTTTAGGGACCAAATTGAATAAGATGCAAAACTTGTGTTCTAGAAGATTTTAGCATGAAATTGCTTTAGATTATAAATTATAAGGTCTTAATTAGAAATTTGACCAATTTCTAAAAGTTTGGACAAAAATGGACATGTGTAGGAAAAATTTGAAATAAAGGCCTTAAGGGCATTTTGGTCATTTGATAAATAAAAGAATAAAAAGGGGAAAATAAGTCAAAATTGGTGTCCATCTTCCTCCCCCATTGCCGAGACTCTCAAGGAGCCATAGCTAGGGTTTTGTTATCTTTTCAAGCACAATAGTAAGTGTTCCCTAGCCCATTTTTAATGTTCTTTACATTTTTGAAGTCATCATAGCTTGATTTACCTGTTTCCACCCTTATTTTGAAGTAGGATTTGTGTATGAAAATTTACGCATGTGTGGTATGCATGTAGTTTGATGATTTATGGAGGAATATGAGAGTTTGATGTGTGATAAATATCTTTTACAAGATGATTTTTCATGAAAACCACTAAAAAGGACTAAATTGAAAAAGGTGTAGAATAAGTGATAAAAATCTAATTTTGATGAAAATATGGGCTATTATGAGTGTAAGGAAAATTTGGCTAGGCTTGGGAAACAAAGAAAATGCATGCATTTCATTTTACGAGCCTAGGGACTAAATTCTAAATAAGTGAAAAGTTAGGAGTAAAAGATTAATATCACTAAAGTATGAATTATGAATTGATTTGAACAATGTGATTGTTAAACAAGTTAAATTTGGCATTATAGATCAAGAAAAACGTGATTCGAGTCTTGACCGAGGGAAGAATAAAGTTTTCGACGAATAGGCTCGTTTATCATCATTTTGTACCGAGGTAAGTACATGTGTAAATAATGTGACAATATAGCATGTTTTGATGTGTAGATATTATGTGGAAAATATTTTATTATTATTATGTATGTTATGCCTAATGATAGTGTTGTAAGTACGAATGATATTATGGTCGTTATCCACAACATCACGAGCAAGTGTAATGGAGGCGTTATGTACACGTGAGAAAGAATCCCGTTTAACCTTAGGAATAGTTTAGGATACAAGTGACATGTCACTAGGAATTAAGAAATTCGAGTTCATTGAGCGGTCTAGGTTCGTGATATATATATCTAACCTCTGAACTCATTGAGTGGTCTGAGTTCATGATGTACGAGGTACATGTAATTTGGTTTCGGGTACTAGTCTTGTGTGTCCTATCGATGGCTAGGTAGTCCTGAGTGGTTCGGATACCTGACAGCTTGTGTGAATAGCCTGTGTAGTTACACCTTGACCGATAGCTTATATAAGCAGGCCCGTGAGTAGCTCTTTAGCGCGTGTTACATGTTATGAGGTAACTTTGGCTACTTATTTATATATGGAACTTATGTGCAAGTTTTCCGTGTATCCAATAGTATACCGAGTGTTCAACGGGTAATGCAATGGATGAGGTGATGAAAGTCCCAGTGAGGGCTTGTTAAAGAAGGTATGATCATATGATATACTACGGGTAAGTACAGGTATGTACGATAAACTCATGAGCAATGCCTTGATAAAGGATGAATTGTAATGAGAAAGTATATATATATATGAACACTTGATAAATAAGTCAAAACACTTGAATGATGAATAATTTTTATGGTTATGTTATTATGCCTTTGCATGATAATTGCTTACTATCATTGCATATTATTTGCATGTAGACTTACTAAGCTTTAATGCTTACCCCCTTTCCTTTCAATCCTTTGTAGTTTCGCCAAGCTAGCTCGGGGATTGGAAGCTCTCAGAGTATTCGATCAAACTATCAAAAGAATATTGGGTATAGTAAATTTGATAACTTGAGTATGGCATGTATAGGAGACTTGGTTATTTTGTGATATGTGTCATGCAAAGTTGGCCAAGTTGTAAAGGCCTCTAATATTGATGATTCATTTTGTAATGGCCATGTGATATGGCTTATATTTGATTATTGGGTTGTAATCTAATTACCCATTCATGCATGTGCTAATGCCTTGATGATGTGATATGTTATTGCTTAGTGAATGAATGATAAGGTGTGGAGTAGATGCTAAGAGATAAGAAATGACTTAATGACTTAAGATGATCATGGTCATGGATATGTATTATGGAATTTGGATAACAAATTTGGTTATGCATGAAATTGGTGTGGAATGTTTCTAAATGGTGTGACTAATCGATTATGCATTAGAATGGTATTTTGGAGGCATGAAAATACCATGGAATTGGATATTGAGTGTTTAAATATGTTATGTTGCATGCTATGAAACAAGTTTGAGAGTAGGGATGATTGAGGGTGACAATTGGCTTGGAAGATAGCCTCTAATTGGTCCACACGGGTAGACACACGGGAATGTGTCTAGGCCGTGTGTGACACACGGTCTACCCCACGGGTGTGTTGAACGGGCATGTGTCCCCTGCACCATAGTTTTACAAGTCAGTATGCCCAGTAGTAGACACACAGGCTAAGACACAGGCATGCGTGTCCTACTCATACTGGCGTCTGCTCTGGCCGTTTGATGTCTACACCATTTTATGGAAATTTTATTTATTTTTGATGTACCACACAGTCTAGACACATGGGCATGTGATATGGCCGTGTGATCTTATTTTGATGATGACATCATAGTCAGAGAGTTACACGGGTTGAGGACATGGGCATGTCCCAAGCCACATGGGCGTGCATGACCACACGACCTACTCCCATGAGCATGTGACTCTCCAATTCAAGAAACTTGGCTAAGTTGCCCAAAATCTTCAAAAGTTTTTGGTTTTGTCCCTAATTACTTTCAATGCATGTTTGGGGTCTCGAAGGCCCGTGTAAGGAACATTATGCATTTGTTTGAATGATTTTGATATGAACGAAATTTTGGTAGCCCAAATTTTACATATTGTGTATGATTAAGTCTGATAATTCCTCGTACCGTGTTCTGGCATCAAACACGGGTAAGAGGTGTTACAGTAACTATATTACAACCTGACCTGTATACTTGTGGATACCGCTTTTCACATCTTTTGTGCCAGATTTCTACTCTAGACGTTGGTACGTCCAGAGGTGGTCAAGTTGTTGGTGCCATTGTCGGAGAGCCAATGTCACTATATTAGTTTTAATTTTTGCATATTATTAGAATATTTAGGAAATTTTAGGTTATAGTTACGAATTTAATTTTCTTATTTTCTACTAATATTATCTTTTCGGGTTTAGTGTATGACTCATAGCAGCGAAAACCTATAGAGCTAGTCACATATCCAAAAAGAATAATACACAGAAATCATCAACAACAACAGCAGCAACAATATATACAAAATCCACCACCTGCTGTAGGCAACATACCACGTGAGAATCCGCCATACAAAGATGCTAACAATAACAATATAGAGGATCCACCACTACAACTACCAACAAATATAAATATAGCACATAACGAGAGGACACTAAAAGAGTATGCACTGCTGAAACTGGATATGGTTCAAGGGAGTACAACGAGGCTAGCCATCATGGAGATTAAGCCAGCTAAGATCCTAAAAAATTTGCAATTTTACAGAACAATGGAAAAGGATCTGAGTTAGCATCTAAAACAACTCATCCAACTATGTGATACCTTCAAATACAATGGGGTCACTGATGATGTTATTCATCTTCAGTTCTTCCCCTTTTCATTAATCAATAACAGCTTTTCTTGGCTAAATTCGTAGGCACTAGGATCAATCATGATATAGGACAAATCACAGGGAAATTCCTACCAAATTTCTTCCCCATTAGCAAGACAGTCTATTTAAAAAGGGAAATTTCATTGTCCAACCAGTTAGAAGGGGAAAGTTTTCATGAAGCATGGGAGCGTTTTAAACCTGGGTGGTTATGACTGCAAATTTTCTACAATGGGTTGGATGTGCATTCAACGTCAGGATTAAATGAAGTAGTAGGAGGAGCCTTAATGAATAGAACATACGAGGATATGTATGAATTAATAAAAAGTATGGCGATGAATTAATACTAGTGGCCAACTGAATGATATACATACGGCCAAAGACCATCTATGGATGATAGGTATGAACAGTTAGTAGACAGAATCAACTGAATAGAGGCTCATAAGAATGCACCATCTATCTATAGAGGAGTCAAACTGCTCTTCCACTATATTAACAATCCCACCGAGGATGTGAACTACATTAGAAATAGGGGAGGAAATCCCTATTCGAATACATACAATCCCGGATAGAGAGATCACTCGAAGTTAAGATGGGGAGGAAATCAATGAGGAGATAATAGTTCTAACTAAAGTAAAAACACTAACTATCAACCTCCTTATTTATAGAAATCTCAAGAAATGGCTAACTCGAATGGCCATACTGTACGTGGTCAACATTTGGATAAAATTGAGGGGGAGATACAGTCAATGAGAATAGATGTAAAACAGGTGCAGTCTGAGTGCACCAATTTAATGAGAATGTTGACTAACCTTGAAGATTAAATTGACACAGGTATTCTTAAAAATTTTCAAAAATAATCCTCGTAGATAAGGGAAGGAGCACATGAAAGAAAAAACGCTCCGATCGAGTAAAGCACTGAGTAGCCTAGACAACCCAAATCAGGAGGTAAATATGGAGAATACTGATGATCTTCATGAAGAACCCCTAAAAGCTGAAGATGAATTGCATCAGAAGAAGTAGTCGCACCGACAATTGAGCCAAAAATAGAAACAATTAAAGACTCTACTATTGTAAAAATATTGTTCCCTTCAAGGCTAGATGAGAAGCAAAAACAAGATGAAGACGAGTTTGTGAGTTTTTTAAACTTGTTCGAAAAATTAAATGTCAATTAGCCTTTGATTGAATTGATTAAAAAAGTTCCTAAGTACACTAAGTTCTTAAAAGAAATTATGTCTAGGCATAGGAAAATTAAGTTAGGTGAACAAGTTAATAAAAACGCTTCCTGTAGCGCTATTATTTTGGGATAGGTTCCCTAAAAGTTGAAAGATCCGGGAAGTTTTACTATTCCCATAGAGATAGGGAGCATTCATTTTAATAGAGCTCTATGTGACCTAAGAGCTAGCATTAATTTAATGCACGTATCTATTTATTAAAATCTCAGGTTATGGGACCTCAAAAACACCCAGATAACACTATAGTTGGCTGACAGATGCTCAGTGCCTCTGAAAGGAGTACTGGAAGATGTGTTAGTCAAAGTGCATAGCTTTATCATCCTGAAAGATTTTGTAGTTCTAGATTTTGAAGAAGATCAAGAGATACCTTTCTTAGCCACTTCAAGGTCCACCATTGACCTAGAAACAATGAATTAATAATGAGGATTAATGGTGAAATTGAAACCTTTACATGTGGTCACCAACAGCTTGGAGAAAGTAAAAGGAAGTCAAAGGAGCATTGCAATGAATTATCTATTTCTAAACCTAGTAATCCCAAATCAATGGACATACTTCCTTTAATTAATGCAGGTCAAAAAAATAGGTTTAACGAAAGGGATAAGCAAATAAAGGTGGAATGGCACAATAGATGATGGACGATGGACTAATACTGAAAGAACCAGCGAATCGTCCCTATGTGAATTAATGATGTTGTTGGATGAATCCAACAGTAAAACTTGAATTATTTAAATTGATATTTAACTTTTTGTAGATTATTGTATATTTAGCTAATTGTTTAGCCTAGATTTTATTTTTTATTAAATGTAAGTTTTATAGAAACCATAACACTCTAGAAATTGGAATTTTGGGTAAAAATAGAGCCAGTGTCACAACACGACAACCCCATATCGTAACACCAAAGGAAAAATTGAAAAAATTATCTCGATGTCGCAACAGACTTCACATGTCGTGACACCGAAGGTGGTATACCAAGAAGTCTAAAATTCCAAAGTATGCCGCGAAATTGAACCCCTACATCGTGACAACGGTAAACTAACGCGACACGGAACCCCTATGTCATGACATCACTACAATTTTTTGCAAGGTTGACCTGACCTAATTCTGCAACTGACGGGTTAACTTAGTTGAAACCAATTTTTTTAACCCTAAACGTAGTGTTTTTAAACTTCAAAACACCTTATACTTGTAACACCCCCTAACCCAATTTCGTCGCCGGAGTGGTTATGAGGTATTACCTAACAATCACAATAATATACAATCATGAATAAACTTACACCACCATAGCATATAATAATTAAACTCGATTAATGCTCTTTATTCCATCATATTCAAATTTTTACCAAACTAATACTATAACCCATATTGACCATTACTATATTTAAATACTCATAGTTTAAGTATCACACATAAAGGTAAACTCAAACCACAACCAAGCATAACCAAACTTTAACATTTAAATTAAGTCATTTTCGCATGACTTAACCATTATACATATATGAAATTTAAACATCTCCAAAAGAGTTATTAGCTTATACATGCCATAGGTACCAAACCAACTTTTCAAAATACCAAAATATTGAAGATAGTGTGGATGACTTTACTAACGATCCTCGAGCATGTAACGATCTCCAAAATCTATAAAATAGAGACAAGAAAAACAAATAAAGTAAGCTCCCATAGCTTAGTAAGTTATAAGCATCAAAAACACCAAATTCAATTTAATAGTCTAGTATCATCTAACTAAATCATGCTACTAGATCATTTAATCAATTTCTTACCAAATTCAAGGCAATTTATTAAACATATACTCAATTTTTACTAAGTCCAATATACATCTGCTCAACCACAATATACTACATTACTCTCAAAACACAAAACCGAATGCATTTAACATCCCATCATCGTATAACATTAATATATTCGAGCACAAAGCCATTAAAACCAATCTATCATTATACATTCTTTCAATTTATAATATCCATCACATAGAATCGATACTCACCTGCACAAACTTGAGCTATACATCATAGTTGTACATCAAGAAGTTTAAAGCTTTAATTCATTCAACCATTCCCGATCTAATCAATTAATAGCACACCTAGTGCTAATTTTACTCAAAAATATATAGAGTTTGCACACTTAGTGCTCGATATTTAAACTCACACACTTAGTGCTCAATAACCACATTCGCACACTTAGTGCAAGATTCACACTCGTAATCGTTTATACTCGCACACTTAGTGCCTAAATTCCATTACTCAATACACATCAATTTAAATTCATCAATTCCCTTTGAATTCGGCAACATCAATCTTTCATGTGATTCAATTCGGCTCATCTACTTAAATTGATTTAAATTTTATCAATAACAAAACAAAAATTTGCTTAATAACTTACCTCGGATATCGATGGACAGTTGAATTTGACTACTCAACTATTTTTTATTTTCCCCGATCCATGTCCGATCTCTTTGGTTCTTGATCTAAAAAGTTCCAAATTAACCTCATTCAAATAGAATTTCATTCATTTAAGTCCAAATACACATAATTGAGAAATTTACCAATTTACCCCTAACATTATGCACTTTTACAATTTAATCCAATTTTCACAAAATACAAAATATGAAGAATTTGCATATACAATGCTAGGGCCAAATGTTCACTAGGCTTATATAAGTCCTCCCATTTCACTAATTTCACAATCTAGTCCTTTAATTTAGTATTTTCGCAATTTAACCTTAAATGCTCAAAATTACCAAAAATCCCAATGCCAAAAATGTTAATCTAACACTTTTATTTTATTTTCTAACATCGAACATAAATTCCATCAAACTATCAACAATGACACTTCATGAATACATAATCAATTTCAAAATTTCGAGCATGGGCTTTATAGTATACATAGCAACGATCTCAAAAACGTAAAAATTAATAAAAACTAAACTCAAATCACTTACCTAATTGAATTTGTAGCTTAAACTGTCTTTTCTTTCTCTTAGTTTCGGCTAAAAATAATAAGAAAGATGAACACTTTCATCTTTTTATAAAATATAATATATTAACATGTATTAAAATATACCATAATGTCATAAAATATAATAAACAATTCAAGTTATAAATTCATGCATGTTGGCCGGCCACTAATTCCTATTTATGGCCAAATTGTAACCTTAATATTTCATAATATAAAAACAATCATAATTTGGCCCTTATACATTAACCTTTAAATTTTTCATTTTACGCGATTAAACCCTTTTTAAATAAATCGACCTCCAAACACTAAAATTTTTAAACGAAACTTTCACAAAAGCAACTTCACACATTTTAAGCATAGAAAATAATATTTAAATATTATTCTGACTCTGATTCGTAGTCCCGAAACCACTTTATTAGGGTCAAAATTGGACTGTTACAATACTCATATCTTAAGCCTACTTAATATTTTAAAACTCCTTAAAACTCTCTCAAACCCAAAACCCATTTTCATTAAAATTCCTAAACTTATAAACTTTCTTTGCTATTTAGAACATTAAGTTGATGTAGGATTGCTAATTATTGGTGGAGAACAAAGTAACAAGAATCACAACATCAAGGTTAAGGTTCTAAACTTCTTTTTTACTGTTACTTTGAATATATTGCTTGAATAGTTCATATCTAGATTTTGGATTAATATGCCTCCTAGAAAGCTTAAAATCTCGTTTGTGCAAGAACCACCAATGATTTCAAAACCCTTAAAAATTTGTAATCAAAATGTCGAGAAGTATTATCTTGAACTTCAAAGCAAAACGTTTATCCAAGAAAGGGGATTTGAACCAACAATGGTTCTTTGCAAGGAAATATGGTCGTTAATCCAATATCATAAAAGGGAACATTTTTGCATAAAGTTGAAATAAAACATTGTTATTCCTCTTGTCGAGGAATTCTATGTTGCTCTTAAGGATCATGTGTAACACCCCTTACCCGTATTTGACGCCGGAACAGGGTATGACGCATTACCGGACGTAAACACAAGCAAACATACATTCTGAGTAATAATTTTTCGTAAAATTTTAAAAAATTTTACATTCAACCATAAAGTCCTTATTACGAGCCTACAAGGCCCAAACCATGCTTTAGAAGCAGTTCGGGACTAAATCGAGAACTTTAGAAAATTTTACGACACTTAGAAAATTTTTGCTAAAATAGGGGTCACACGCCCATGTGGCTTGGGACACGCCCGTGTGGGCAGGACATGTGGTCACACACGCCCGTGTCCCTAACTCGTGTAACTCTCTGTTTGTTACCCAAGAGCAAATTGAAGTCACACGGCCAAGACACATTCCCGTGTCCCGAGGCCATGTCCTTCATATGGCTGAGACACACAGCCATGTCTCGTTCTCGTGTGCTTGATACTGAGCATTCTGTATTGCAACAATTAAGGTGCAGGGGACACACGGCCGGATCACACGCCCATGGGGGCGACCGTGTGTCACACACGGCCTAGACACATGCACGTGTGTCTACCCGTGTGGATAAAAACAAGGTTATTTACCAAGCCATTTGTCACCCTCACTTGAACACATCTACACAACAATACATGGTACAATTTCAAGCATGTAAGAGATACCAAACCATTCACGATTATGACCATCACATACCAATACCATATCAACATCTATCATACACACAACATTTATCATACCATAACTCACATTTTCAAATATTTCACATTCACCAAGCGCACCATGATCATATCACCATAGACATTGACATATATATGAATATACTTAGGCCTACAACCATGTTGCCATTATAAGCCAACTTACATGGCCAAATAGAAAAAAAAGCCTTTGACGATTACAAGACACTACATTGGCTAAAATCATATGACACATATAACAAAATGACCAAGTCCCTATACATGCCATAACTCAAAATACCTGAATATATCAATACCAAAAATGATAGCTTGATAGTGTGATAGGATCTCCGGCAATCTCCAGCCTGAGCTAGCTTGACGACACTACAAAACATGGGAAAGGAAAGGGGGTAAGCTATATAGCTTAGTAAGTTCGTATGAACATAATAAGCAACTTTTACCAATCATTTACCATGTCTACAATATAAACACAAAATAAAATGGTATAAATTGCTATAAGCCTCATGGTTATAATTTATTCAATCACATTGTTTGCTATATCAATTTGCAAGCATAATTTAACATGTCTTGACTTTATCCTAACAACCGTAATCTCTCCATTATAATTGATTACCACAATCAACCAATCATTTCAAACCTCATAATAAACATACATATTAATTATGAGTATTGAATACCACAATCAACCAATCATTTCAAACCTCATAATAAACATACACATTAATTATGAGTATTCACTTTTCAAGCATATATTTTAACATCTTTCAATTGTTAAAACTCATATCTTCC
Organism: Gossypium hirsutum; assembly: GCF_007990345.1. NCBI lineage: Eukaryota > Viridiplantae > Streptophyta > Magnoliopsida > Malvales > Malvaceae > Gossypium > Gossypium hirsutum. The sequence goes on along the minus strand of NC_053433.1, from coordinate 90,784,681 downwards.
CATATATCGATAGTAATTTTAATAGGCAATTATGCCAATTAATCATTTTTTTCATATATGATAAATCACAATTTGTGTGAATAAAACATTTTATATCATAACTAAATTTGGCCTAAAAAGCAATTACACAATCGTCAACCAAATTTACCATGTGTAACACCCCTAACCCGTATCCACCGTTGAAATAGGGTTATGAGGCATTACCGGATATTACACATCATTCACAAACATTTATTCATTCATTATCATAAACTATTCACAAACATTCACATTGCCTATACGAAATCTTAAAACATGCTTAAGAGTGGTTTGGGACTAAACTGATCATATATAAAAGCTTCCGAAAACTTAGAGAAATTGTGCAATCACAGGTCACACACCCATGTGAATAGGCCGTGTGACTCACACGGTTATCAAACACGCCCGTTTCTCTGCCCGTGTGGACAAAAATAGGCTATTTGCAAAGCTAATTTGCCACCCTTAATAGTCATCCCTACAAATCCAAAAATCAAAGCACAATTCATGAACAAATAGTAAGCAAAACCATACTCAAACATGTATAATTCAATCCATAATGTCACCAATCAATTTCATCCTTGTTATCCAAACCAAAACATACCAAAATCACATACCAAACTTGTAACAGCCCAATTTAGACCCTAATCGGAACGATGGTTTCGGGACCACGAATCCGAGTTAGAAAAATATTTAAAAATTATTTTCTGTGTTTATTTTGTGTGAATTTATATCTGTGAAATTTTCATGATTTAATTTTGTCTTTTAGGTATCCGATTAAATAAAATGACTTAATCGCGTAAATTGAAAACTTGATAGTTTAAAACATAAGGGCCAAATTGTTAGTGGCTTTCTAAGTTGGGGCATTTATGTTGTAAATATCCTATTAATATATTAGTGGGACGGCATAAGACATAAATTACATGGTTTTATATTATATAAGTAATTAAACATTAAATTAATATATGTTATAACATAATAATAAGCCATGCTCATCTTATTCTTTTGACCGAAATCAAAAATAAGAAAGGAAAATAGGAAAGGAAAACCTAGTTCAGCCATAAACAAGCTAGATTGAGGTATGTGTTTAGCTCATTTTTGATAATTTCTACGTTTTTGAGATCGTTGCTTCGAGTACTACAAAACCCATGCTTGAATTTTTGATTTTGGTGAATATTTTGAGTTATGCCATTGTTGAAAGATTGTGATTCTTGTTGTTTAATGATGAAATATAAAAGATATGTTTTAGATTAACATATTTTGTATTGGAGTTTTTGATGATTTTGAGTAATTAGGACTAAATTACAAAAATAATAATTTAAGGGACTAAAATGTGAAATAAATGAATATATGGACTTGTATGAATTCTAGGAATATTCAGCCAAACATGGGTATATTGAAATTTAGCATATTTTGTGTTCTGTACAATAGGGACTAAATTGTAAAAAATGTAAATGTTAGGGGTAAAATGGTAATTTTCCCATTTATGCATCTTTGGACTAAATTGAATGAAAATATATTTGAATGAGCTTAATCTGAATATGTTTAGATCAAGGACCAAAGAAATCAGATTTGGATCGGGGGAAAACAAAAGTTGTCGACTAGCTGTCCTGTTCCGTTTTATATCGTTCAAGGTAAGTTTATAAGTAAATAGAATATGTTAAATTTTAATATATGTGATTAATAGATAGTTATATTGATTAAAAGTAAATTATGAATCGATATTGAAAATGAAAATAATCTATGTTTGATGATAAGTAATGAATAAATTTAGTATTTGAAGTGATGACATGAATTATATATGTTAAAATGTAGATTAATTGTATCTTAATTACAAGTCTATATTCGACTAAATGAAATATGCATGTGATATTAAAATGTGAATCATGGTTAAATGTGTATATATATAATCGAATATTTAATGATAATGTGACTTTGATTATGAATGATAATTTTGTTAATGAACTTATGTATAATTTGGCTGATTTTTAAAGTTCATACCTGGAAGAATATGTGGCATTGATATGTGACTTTGATATATGTGTGCTAGTAAGACCACATTAAATACGTTGGCATCGATATGTGATTCCGATATATGTGTGCGAGTAAGTCCACGTTTAATACGTTGGCATCAGTATGTGATTCTAATATATGTGTGTGAGTAAGTCCACATTTCATACGTTTGTATCGATATGTGATTCTGATATGTGTTTACGAGTAAGACCCTGTCTGGGACAGTAGCATCGATATGTTATTACATGTAAGACCACGTCTGGGACGTTGACATTGTACGATTTATGAGATTATCCGAGTGTCCTATCCAATTTCGAATGGTTCATCGGGCAAAGGTAAATTGAGTTTGAATGTGTAAAATGAGCCATATTCCAGGTATGAATTAACTCATTACCTATTTGAGGTAAAGCAAGTAAGTACCTTGTTATTTTTACAAACCTTGAAATGGTGCAAATAAAGGATATATGCGAATGTGATATGTGTACTAGACTTTGTGAGTCAGTAGCTTATTTATTATGAATAATCTTTAATCATGTGCATATATGATTAGGTAATTTCGGTTACATATCTAATATATGAATATGATAAATTATATTGATACAGGGGTTTAAGTATTCAAGTGTAATTGGCCTTGTAATTATTATTGAAACGAAACTTAGTATTAGACATGCATGACTATAAGTGTTCAGCTTCATAATTAGCATATATATATGAAACTATGCAACTACACATGAGTTTATATGCTTCTAGATATGTTAAGTAAGTTACAATAATTAATTAGTGGTGGGAAATAAATGATAATAGTGATAATTTGGCTTCATGAGTGTTCAGCCAGTGTGACATTTGAGTGTGAAAATATATATTTATAATGAATTATAAATATTTGGATCTGAAAGGTTATGATTTTATAATTTAGTTTGATTGGAATAAGTTGATAATTTTATTAAGAAGCTAAATTGCTTATAACTTACTAAGCTTCAAAAGCTTACTCTGTGTTTTTATGTGTATCTAATTTTATAGATTTTGGATTCAAGTTACAAGCTCGGGGATCGTCAGCAAAGTCTATCACACTATCTACAACTTAAGTACTTAAATATTCGAACTCGAATAATGACACGTATAGGCTGGAATGTGTTTTGTAAAGTTGGATTTTCAGTTATACGTAATCTAAGCCATGCGAAAATGGCTAAATTATTATATTAGAATTCAGTTACATTAGGTAAGGCTTATATTAATTTTGGTTATTAAGTTGTGTGCCATGAATGCATAAAATATGTGATAAATATTAAATGTTATGAAAATGACTTGCTTATTATGTCCTGGTGAGTTCTTAGTCAAAATATTTAGTGAGCTTATCCATTGGTAATTGATGATGGAAGTTTTGGATGCGTATGTATTTCTATGTAGCCAGATTCGGCTATGAAAAAGTAATGGCATAACAAGTATTTGGTATGTTAATTAGTTGTGATGGGTAAAATGAAATGCAGTATATTTTAAGTAGTGAGTGATTATATTCTAGTCTGACTAGTTGGGTTGTTAAATGATAAACAATGCATGTGAATCATGAATAACCTACTTGACTGCTTAATATGTATTTAATGCTCAATTGTTAAGTATGGCCTTGGCTTTAGGTTAAATGCGTACTATGCATATATAAATGTTGATTAGGTTACATATAAATAGTTGGTTTTGTAATGAGCCTACATTGAGAGTGTAACCATAATTCAGATCATTTATGATGAGGTTAAATACATATATTCGGCCGTATGATTCATGATGAATATTATTGAGTTTTGGTAAATTAAGAAATTAGGTAAAAAGAAAGATATACGCATGATACAAATTTGGTGTTATTTATGGACTAAGTTAAGACATGCGTTTATAATATTGAGTCCATTTATTTTAGCTAAGTTTTTATATGCCTTGTACGTATGTAAAGGTGTTCATATTAATGGATGCTATATACCCATGTATGTGACTACATGAATTTGCTAAACTTGTGTAAGTTTGCGTATGGTTACATTGATATATATTATATTTTATTTTTGTTTCTTGTGAGTGATGTGGCTATATATACATATGATATGTAATAGATTTCACATAATTCATTTGTGTATAGATTATTATGTGCGATTAAAGTGTAATAAAGTTTTAATGTCTGCATATTTTTATAAGTATGAATTAAAAGTATATTCTATTATGTTTCATTAGTATTTGCTACAAATATTGATGTTAAATAATTGCTCTTAAAAGTTTATATAAGTGTAATCATGTGAATGTTTGGATTTGTGCTTTGAACGGTGATACCTCGTAACCTTAATTCGGCGACAGATATGGGTTAGGGGTGTTACAAAACTCATTCATTCATACATGTCATTATCCTATTTTTTCACATACATTCTCATATCAAAATCATACCATTTCCATAACTAACTCACATAACTAACTTACTAAATTGACCATTTCTTACTAGGCCATTTATGCACATCAACAAATACCATTTCATAACATAACTTATATACCAAAAACCACACCAAATAACAACTTTAATCTAGCCATATCACATGCCATGATATACACTTCACAAATCATATTCAAATACTTCTAGCCTATACATGCCATACTTCAATATTCACATTTTCAAAATTTACCAAAATAGAGTTCGATAGTGTGGTGATGATCCTCGACGAAAGTAAGCTTTCAAAAGCTTTGTAAGCCATATAAAAACAAACTTATCACATAACACATTTCTAAACCAATTCATTCATGTAGCTCATGGCAAAACACAATCACTTATCCATAAGTCTCATATAACTTATTTGATCATAATTCACTAACATATAACACATCTCATTCTCATGATAATTCATACACATATCATATGTCCACAAATGTACATATACTTACCTTTCATTCTCCAACATGATATACATTTCAAACGTACTTGCGTTGGAGACACATTCACCTAGTCATTTGTTTTGGAATGCCCGTTGAACCGTACGAAATCAAATACGATACGTCCCAAACGTGGTATTACATGTAATCAAATATCGATGCCACTGTCCTAGACAGGGTCTTACATGAAATCAAATATGATACTGATGTCCCAGACATGGTCTTACACGTAAATCTCAAATCGATGCCAACGTCCTAGACGTGGTCTTACTCATAATCACATATCGAAATCTTATGTCATGACATATGTATCCTAATTATTCCTATGATTCGTACGAGGCTTTCGAATGTCATCACATTATCGAAACTTTATCAATTTCACATATTCAGCTTCTATAACCATTCATCACAATTCAAGATCATATAAGCATGAATAAATCAATTCAAACACATTTATTTGTATATAGACTTACCTCGTACAACAATGAGCGGAAACGAACGGTTATTCAACTACTTTTGACTTTCCCTGATCTAATTCTGTTTTCTTTGGTTCTTGATCTATACACATTCAAATTTAACTCTTTTATTCACCAAATCATTCAATTCAATCCATATGTGTAACATCCTGATTTTGTGCTTAGTCGGAACAGTGGTTTTAGGACCACAAACCCGATGAGGAAAATTTCATTTATATTATATCTTTATGGTTTATGATTTCACAAAATGATTTCATGAAAATTTCGTTCGAAAATTTCTACGTTTGGGCACTCAATTTAGTAAAAAGGACTAAATTGTAAAAAATGCAAAAGTTGAGTTCTACATGTTAAAGGTATCAAATTGTTATGAAATTTTAACTGGGAGGTCCTTAAATGATAATTACACCTTTGTATAACTTTTTGGACAAGAATGGCCTTGATTGGGTAAAATTTGAAAGAATAGTAAAAAGGGCATTTTGGTCATTCAAGGGTAAAATGAATTAAAAGACAAATTTTAAACTCCAAATGTGTCCCTTTCTTCTTGCTACAGCATAATGTACCAAGAGCAGCCATGGTTAGGGTTTGGCCAAGCTTCCAAGCTTAATAGTAAGTTATTCTGAGCTCCGTTTTTAATGTTCTATGTATTTTTGAAATCCCGGTAACATGATCTGCTCATTTCTACCATTATTTTGAGCTAGGATTTATGTTTAAAAATTTACCCATGAATGATATGCATGTATTTTGATGTTTAATGGTAGAATATGAAGCTTGAAATTGTGTTAAACAACTTTTGCTAAGTGATTTTAAGTGAAAACGAGTAAAACGGTATAATCGGTAAAAATACCTGATGTTCATAAGTACATGTTAGAGTGAGAATTTTATGTTTCCATAGAAGGGAAAAATGATCAGCATGTCATAAAACATAGGAAAATAGGAAGAATTTTAATTTCCGAACCTTGGGGTAAAAGTGCAAATATGCAAAAGTTTAGGGGTCAAAATGAAAATTTGTAAAAATATGATTTTTAGACCCATATGAATAATGTGACTAATTATTAGGCTAAATGTGATATTATAGATCAAGGAAATTGGTATTTGAGCTTAAATCAGGAAAATACAAGGTTATGGACTAGAATGGTAAATTGCCATTTCTGGATCCGAGGTAAGTTTGTACGTAAATAATTTATCGAATCTTTTTATTTTATTATATTTTGTTATCATATGAAATGTGGCTGCCTATAGAATGATTATTTCTTGTAAATTGCAAATTGAAAAAGGACTATGAATAAATTGTAACATGTTAGAAAGTGAAGAATTTCCCGGTTGAGCCTTCGGAATAGAAACGATACGAATGATCTATTGTGAGGTCACATGTGTAATACTAAGTGCAGGCTACTACGTGTACCGGATAATTGGTCACATGTGCAGTACTAAGTGCAGGCTACTATGCGTACCCGATAACTTCAATCACGTATGTAATACTAACTGCAGGCTACTACGTGTATCAGATGATTAGGTCACGTGTGTAGTACTAAGTGCAGACTACTACGTGTACCGAATAATTGGTCGCATGTGTAGTACTAAGTGCAGGCTACTACGTGTATCAGATGGTTAGGTCATGTGTGTAGTCCTAAGTGTAGGCTACTACGTGTACCGGATAATTGGTTTCATGTGTAGTACTAAGTGCAGGCTACTATGCGTACCAGATAGCTTTGGCTACAAATGTGAAAATATGTGCAGGCAACTGAGTATCAGTTATTATTCCGAAGAGTTCAACGGGAAAATCGATTAAGTAAAAATACATGTGAACATGATTATATGATGAATAAGTGCAGGTATATGTTTAAGAAAATTTTGAGGAATATGCTCGATATTTGAGTGAACTTCGATAAGACAAAATGGATTAAGTGAAATTATGTAAGAGTGAATTTTAGTAGTAAAATAGTGTTGGACAACAGCAATTGTGTGACTTTGAAAATTCACTAAAAATTGTGTAAGTTCAATTAAATTTCAATAAATTATGGAATTAAATCTTAATGAGTCCATTTTCATGTAAAAGAAACAGGAGGAGCAAAAGAGTTGTATATTATGTGAAATTCTAATTTTTGTGAGATAGTGTCAGAATGAATTCGAGATCCCCTGTTCTGACTTGGAAAAATTGTTAAAATATTGTAGAAAAATAATTATGGGTATATTCTTATAATATTTGATGAGTCTAATTTTAATAGAAACAAACGGAAACATTATCCGAGCCTCGTACTATGAGATAAATAAATTTTAGTGAAGAAAGTCGAGGCTATCAAACAGCAAAACAGGGGAGACTTTGAATAATAAATTGTACTTATTGGCTGGACCAAAAAATCTGAAAATTTTATGGTGGAAAGATATATGAGTGTGTTTCTGTAAAAATTTACGGATCTTAATTTGGAGTTCCGTAACTCCAGATATAAATTATTTAGTGACTGTGACTCAAGAAAGCAGCTTAACTAGAACATGTGGTAATGTACAATTGGGTTAGTTTTACTATGGAAAGCATGTTAGTAAATTACTTATTATTATTTCATGCGAGCTTACTAAGCGTAAAGCTTACCCCCTCCTTTCCATTTCTTTTAGTGTTGTTAGGTTAGCTCAGGGTTGGAGATCGTCGGAGGCAGCATCGCACTATCAAGCCAACACCTTGACATTATAAACACATACGCTAGAATTATCAAGTGAGTGGCATGTATAGGGACCTAGTTTTATAACATGTGTTATTATAATTTGGCCAAATATACTGGTCTTTAGTGAGCTAATGATTCTGACTTATAAATCTAGCTAGTTATGTTATGTTTGATATTGGTGATGTGCATATGCTTGTTAGCCATGCATAGTTGGTAATATGTTATGCTTGTTGTGAATGTTTAAGTCCGTTAACGCCTCGAACCCTGTCCCGACGTTGGATACGGGTGAGAGGTGTTACAATATGCACATATTTAAATTTGCCCTCACATTTTCACTTTTTAACACTAGTCCTTAATTGAAAAAATCACAAATTACACATAATTTCATACTACCCATGCTAGGGTGAATTTTCCTCTAGCCCATATAAGCCCATATATTTCATTTATTTCACATTTTAGTCCCTCAAAATATCATTTTCACAATTTAGCCCATAATAATCAAATTCATCAAAAATCCCAATGCAAAACATATTTATGTATCACATGTCTTTCATTTTTCATCAATTAAGATCACAAAGCTTACAAAATCAACAATGGCATAACTCAAAATCATCATTAAATTCTGAAATTGAGGCATATGCTTAACAAAATGCAAAGCAATAATCACAAAAACGAAGAAATTATCAAAAATCAATCAAAAATCATACCTCAGTTAACCAAAATGAATGTCGAATATAAGGAAGATCAAAACCCTTGCTTTCTTTCTTTCAATCGCTTAAAAAAGATGAACTAAAGGCCACATTTTGTTTTTTTTAATTAATACATTAACTTAATAACCAAATACCATTTTTAACCTTACTAATATCATTTACAATCCACTAATATGTCCACGTATTAATTCAATGGTATAATTGCATCATAAGGACCCCGCAATTAAAAAGTCATAGCAAATAGGCACTTTTAACATATAGAATGCAACTTTTGCATTTTACGCGATTAGGTCCTTTTATCAAATTAATCACACAAAAGATCAAATTTTTATACGAAACTTTTACACATATTAATTCACATATTGTAAACACGTAATATAATATTAAAATATTTTTCTAACTCAGATTTGTGGTCCTGAAACTATTATTCCGACTAGGGTCTAAACTGGGCTGTTACAACTCTCCCCCCTTAGGGATTTTCATCCCCAAAAATCTTACCATTGAACAGATTCGGATATTGTTGTCTCGTAGCATCTTCGGGCTTCCACATAACCTTTTTAATACTATGTCGATGCCACATTACTTTTACTAGCGAAATTTTCTTATTTCGCAGTTCTTTAACTTTGCGAGGTAAGATACTGATCTGTTTTTCTTCATAGGTCATATCAAATTGAGTTTCTATCTCGGATGGAGAAATCACATGTGAAGGATCAAATTTGTATCGTCGAAGCATCGATACGTGAAATACATTATGAATCTTTTCTAACTCAGGTGGCAATAACAATCTATAAGCAATCGGCCTAATACGCTCTATAATCTCATACGGTCCGATGAACCTCGGACTCAATTTGCCTTTTCTACTGAATCGAAGAACTTTCTCCCACAGAGATACTTTCAGAAATGCTTTTTCGCTGAACTCAAATTCAATATCTTTTCATTTCAAATCTGCATATGATTTCTGACGATTGGAAGATGCTTTTCGACTGTCTCGGATTATTTTTACTGTTTGTTCAGTCTCTTTTGTCAAATCAACCCTCGTAAATCTTATTCGCGCTGAGCTCAGTCCAATACAAATGTGTTTGACATTTTTGACCCTACAATGCCTTGAAAGGTGTTATTTTAATGCTCGATTGGAAACTATTATTATAAGCGAATTCAATCAATGAAAAATGTTGTTCCCACGAACCTTCAAACTCAAGAATGCAACATCTTAACATATCCTCGAGTATCTAAATAATCCGCTCAGATTGACCATCCATCTACTGGTGAAAAGCAGTACTGAAGTGTAATTTTGTACCTAAAGCCACTTACAGTTTCTTCCAAAATCGCAAAGTGAATCTCGGATCTCTATCTGAGACAATAGATAGTGGCACCCCATGCAATCTCACAATTTCGAAAATGTATAATTTAGCTAACTTATCAAGTGAGTAATCTGTTTGAACCAGAACGAAATGAGCTGATTTCATCAATCTATCAACTATAACCCAAATCACATCATTTTTTCTCAGAGATAGGGGCAAACCCGAGACAAAATCCATCGTTATTCTATCCCATTTTCACTCCGGAATCATAATCAGTTGTAACAAATCAGATGGCACCTGATGTTTAGCTTTAACTTACCAACAGATCAAACATTTCGGAAAAAAAGTTAGAAATATCTCTTTTCATTCCAGACCACCAGTATAGCTGATTCAAATCATTATACATTTTCGTACTTCCCGCATGAATAGGTAAAAGATTGTTGTGAGCTTCGTTCAAAATCATCTGAATCAACTCTAGATTTCTCGGAACATAAAAATGATCTCAGAATCTCAGACAATCATCATTATCAATTTGATATTCAGAATCAGAATCCAAATCACACTGAGCTCGTTTTGCTATAATCTCATTATCAACCTTCTGAGCTTCGTAAATCTGCTGAATAAATAACGGTCTCACTTTCAATTCATCTAATATCAAAAACAGAACTAAATGAGTATTCATCGCACGTGATGGAAATAATGATTTTTGACTCAAAGCATCAGCAGTAACTTTTACTTTTCCCAGGTGATAATCAATAACAAGCTCGTAGTCTTTTAACAGTTCTAGCCATCTTCTCTATCCCAGATTCAAATCTTTCTAAGTCATCAGATATTTCAAACTTTTATGATCAGAATATACATGACATTTCTCACCAAATAGATAGTGATGCCAAATCTTCAAAGTGAACACAATCGCAGCTAATTCCAGATCGTGTGTCAGATAATTCTTTTCATGCAGCTTTAACTGTCTCGAAGCATAGGCTACAACTTTGCCTTCTTGCATCAAAACACAACCTAAACCGTTCAACAATGCATCACTATAAATGACAAATTCTTTACTCGATTCTGGCTGTATTAATATTGGAGCTTCAGTCAATAATTTCAACTGATCAAAACTTTTCTGACACTTTTCAGACCATTCAAATTTCACATCTTTCTGAAGCAATTTCGTCAATGGAGTTATGATCATAGAAAAGCCTTTTGCGAACCGTCGATAATAACCTGCAAGTCCCAGAAAACTGCGGACTTCAGAAATATTTCTCGAAGGCTTCCAATCTATGATAGCTAAAATCTTGCTCGGATCAGCTCAGACACCTGATGCTGACACAATATGGCCCAAAAAACCAACTTTGCGTAACCAGAACTGACATTTTCTAAATTTCATGCATATTTACTTATTACTCAAAGTCTGTAGCACTATTCTGAGATGTTCGACATGCTCGAATTCATTACGAGAATATATCAATATGTCATCTATAAACACAACTACAAATCGATCCAAATATTTTCTAAAAATCTGATTCATTAGGTCAATAAAAACAGTAGGTGCATTTGTTAGTTCAAAAGTCATAACTAAAAACTCATAGTGGTCATACCCTATTCGGAAAGCATTTTTTGAAATGTCTGAATCTTTTACTCTCAACTGATAATAGCCTGATCTCATATCTATCTTTGAAAACACGGTAGCTCCTTTCAACTGATCAAACAAATCGTCAATTCGAGGTAGAGGATATTTTTTCTTAATAGTCACTTTATTTAACTGATGATAATCAATGCACATTCTCATCATGCCATCTTTCTTTTTTACAAATAGAACGGGAGCACCCCAAGGTGAGAAACTCGATCTTGCAAATCCTTTATCAGTCAACTCTTGCAACTGAGACTTTAATTCTTTTAACTCGGTCAGAGCCATTCTATATGGAGCTATTGATATTGGAGTAGTTCCTGGCACTAATTCAATCCCAAACTCAACCTCTTAAATCGGTGGTAAACCCAATAACTTATCAGGAAACACATTAGGGAATTTACAGACAACAGGCACTGATTCAATTTTTTTTTCTGTCACTTTCGAATCAATCACATACGGAAAGTAGGCTTTATAACCTTTTTCCACATGTTTCAAAGCTTTTGTTGTAGATATCACAGCTGGTAACTTATTCAAATCACTAGACTTAATTCTGATTACTTCATCATTCTTGCATCTTAGATCAATCGTCATTTGTTTGCAATTCACAATAGCATCAAGCAAAGTTAGCCAATCCATACCCAGAATTATATCAAACTCGTCAAATGGTAACAACATCAAATCAGTTAGAAAGAAATTATCTCAAATCATCAACAGACAGGTTGCATACTTTATCAAGCAGAACACATCTGCCTAAGGGGTTTAACACTCTAATCACAAATTCAGTAGACTCTACAGGAAAAGTCTTACTGTATACTAATGTCTCACATACATAAGAATGAGTAGATCCAGGATCAATAAATGCAATCACAGAAGTATCATAAAGAGTGAAAATACCAGTAGTAACATCTGGAGACAAGCTTCTTCACGAGCACGAATTGCATATGTTCTGGCAGGTGCTCGGGCCTCAGATCTAACAGTGGTGTCTTTAGTCATTCTCTGTATGTCACTCATATTACTCGTGTTTCTGTGTAGTTACCTTGAGCTGTATTTCCACTATGCCTCAGATTTTGCACAACCTCTTACTCTATAAACTTAGGACATTCACGGATAAAGTGATCTAAGGATCCACATCTAAAGCAAGCTCGGTCATTCAATCTACAAATTCCCAAAAATATTTTACCATTTTGTCTACACTCGGGTCGAATGGATCAGACATTTCCAACACTTGCAACAGAAGTAGCTGGAGCTCTGAAGCTCAAATGTGATCTTGTACAATCTCTACTCAAATGTCCCACATTAGCCTTTGAACATATATAATAATCTCGAAATTTTTTTGGTGCGGACTGAAATGACTTATTCAATGATCTTTTTCGCACCTCTCTAGCTTCTAAATCAGCTTTTCTTTTCTCTTTACTCAATTCTTCAGCTTTACACGCTCGTTCAACAAGCACCACCATCTCTTTTATTTCCAGAATTTCGACTAACAAGTAGATATCTTTATTTAAGCCATCTTTAAACCTTTTACACATTATTGCTTCGGTCGAGACACATTCTCATAGATACTGGCTCAATCTCACAAATTGACACATTCTCGTGGATACTGGCTCAATCTCACAAATTCTCACTCGTATTCTATAACAGACATACGACTTTGTTTCAGTTCAAAAAACTCTTTGCGTTTCTGATCTATGAATCTTTCACTGATGTATTTCTTTTGGAATTCAAGTTGGAAAAAATCCCATGTGATTCGTTCCTCGAAGCCACTGATATCAAAGTTTTCGACCGCTGATACACGGTATCCCTCAGAACTGAAACAGCTCATTTAACACATTCTTATGGAGTTCAAGATAAATCATCAAATACCCGAATCCTATTCTCGATCCAGAACTCAGCTCTTTCAATATCATCAATAGTAGTAGCACGGAATTCTTCAGCCCCATATTTTCTAATCTTATCAACTGAAGGCTTATTCAGACGAATCAAATCTACCACTTGGGGAGCTACAGGAACTTGAGAGGGCAGAGGTTGGGGAGCAACCGAGTTTGTTCTAACATACTGAGTGAACCAATCATTCATCATTTGGTAAAAGACTTGCTTAGCCTCTCCCTTGTAGCTACTCGAAACAAGTCTAGAATCAGATTGCACTGCCCCTTGAGTGGAAGCGGGTGCATTATTTTCGACATCATTAGCTACGGCTCCTTCGGGATCTATTTACTATATAAAAACACATTTTCATTGTCAGGAATCATCACGCTATTGTAGTTCATATATATGGCATGTATAGCTAGAATTTCACACGCTACGTTAGTCCTAGAATCGACTAAACTGTAGCTCTGATACCAATTAAATTATCATGAGAATGAGATGTGTTATATGTAAGTGAATTATGATCGAATAAGCTATATGAGACTTATGTATAAGTGATTTTGTTTTGCCATGAGCTACATGAATAAATTGGTTTAAAAATGTGTTATGTGACAATTTTATTTGTATATGGCTTACTAAGCTTTTGAAAGCTTAATTTATGTGCGTTTACGATTGTTTTGTAGATATCGAAGCTACCAGGAGCTCAGGAATCGTCGAGGATCATCACCACACCATCGAACTCTATTTTGGTAACTTTTGAAAATGTGAATATTAAAGTATGACATGTATAGGCTAGAAGTATTTAAATATGATTAGTAAAGTGTATATCATGCCATGTGATATGGTTGATTAAAGTTGCTATTTGGTGTGGTTTTTGGTATATAAGTTATGTTAAGAAATGGTATTTGTTGATGTGCATAAATGGCCTAGTGAGAAATGGTCAATTTAGTAAGTTAGTTATGTGAGTTAGTTATGGAAATGGTATGATTTTGATAAGAGAATGGATGCGAAAATTTAGGATAATGACATTTATGAATGAATGAGTTTGGTATGTTATTTTGGTATGTTTTAGTTTGGATAATAAGGATGAAAGTGATTGGTGACATTGTGGATTGAATTATGCATGTTTGAGTATGGTTTTGGTTGTTATTTGGTCATGAATTGTGCTTTGATTTCTTGATTTTTAGGGATGACTATTAAGGGTGGCAAATTGGCTTTGCAAATAGCCTATTTTTGTCCACACTTGCAGAGACAGGGGCGTTTTAGATAACCGTGTGAGTCACACGGCCTGTTCACATGAGCGTGTGACTTGTGATTGCATAATTTCTCTAAGTGTACGGAAGCTTTTATATATGATCGGTTTAGTCTTGAACCACTCTTAAGCATGTTTTAAGGTTTCGTATAACCTTGTAAGGGGCAATGTGAATGTCTGTGAATAGTTTATGATAATGAATGCATAAATGTTTGTAAATGACGTGTAATATCCAGTAATGCCTTGTAATATCCTGATTTTTGGGTTTTGTCGTGATTCTCGATATTTTGGTAAAGTGTTTAAAATTAGGTATTTGGTTGTGAAATTCATAATTGGAGGGTGTAAATGGGCTTATGGAAGGCCCATGTGTTGGCCAAAACTCGAAAGAATTTTGGAATTTTGGACTTAAGAAGTTAGGGGTTTTGGACAGGAGGTATTATTAAAAATTGTGGGTAAAATGTAACACAAACGAGCCTGTAGTAAAGTGGCTAAGTGATGCCACTAGGGAGCTAAAAAGGTGGCGTGTAAGTGGTTGGGAGAAGACCTGGGTTCGATTCCCTGTGATGGGAAATGTGATGCTAATTTTTATGCTTTGAGCATGTAGGAGTTGTAACCGAATGGAACTCTGTGGGAGAGAGTTTGAATCAGTCAAATGCATGGATTAAGGAGGGATAAGGGGAGATATTTTAGGGATTTGAGAGGGGGATAGAGTTAGCCGAATTGAGGGGATTAGAGAGGGAATTTCGGCAGAGGGGTATTAGGTTAGAATTTTCGGCATTAGGGACTAGGTTGTGCCGTTTTCTTCTTTTGGTTTAGCCTTTTTCTCTCTCTTTCTTTTCCAGCCGAATCTATCACCTTTCCCTTCATCCTTTCTCCCTTTTCTTTCTCAAAAACCAGCCCACTACTCCCCTCCATTCATCTATTGTTTCTTTCCCTTACCTCAACTTCTGTCGAAAACCGCAAAAGCCGAAACCTGTGAAGCTAGGTGGTGTCGAAATCTTGTTGACCAGCAACTCTCTGTTTTCCTTCACTTTTTGGTGGCCAATCCCTTTATTTTCCAAGCTTTACATGGATTCAAGAAGAAAGACTGTGGTAAGTGTTCATACTCTAAATCGATTTTAATAGTAACCGTTGACAAAAGCTGAAACCCCTATAGTTTAGGGAGGTGGCCAAATATGGGTATAGGCCTTATTGGGTTTGTTCTTTTAATCTTTTGTGGTTTGTATAGTGTAGGAGTAGCAAGGCATAGGGTCGACTTGGATTAGCTTGGATCATCGGAGTGACTAAATCTAGTCATCAATTTCGGCAAAGGTATGGGTTCCAAAGGCCATTATGGATGGTGGCCGAATGTGTAAAGTAATGATAATAGGTAGTCTTCAATTTGGTCTAATTATTAACGTGTTCTAATCTATAAGCAGTTGATTATAGGAGAAATCGCGTAGGAGATCTTGTCAAGGAATATCGCAAATCAAGTGTGTAACGAACCCTCTTTTGTAGCTTAAATCGATAAATGCCGAAAAGCCAAAATACCGAAATTCTGGTATTTCGAGGACT
Organism: Gossypium hirsutum; assembly: GCF_007990345.1. Classification (NCBI taxonomy): domain Eukaryota; kingdom Viridiplantae; phylum Streptophyta; class Magnoliopsida; order Malvales; family Malvaceae; genus Gossypium; species Gossypium hirsutum. The sequence goes on along the minus strand of NC_053433.1, from coordinate 90,768,315 downwards.
TGTGAGCAAGCGAACGCTCATTGTTTAGTTAGATTCGCTAAGTTGATGATCGGGAATGTTGGAAAAGGTAAGAGCATGTTTTTGGCATCGCGGTAAGTTGGGCGTCGAGGGGCTGAAATCGGGCCCAATGGGCTACCGGGCTTGTTTGGATAGATTTGGTAGAAAACGGAATTTTATCAGATCAAGCGTCAATAGTCTAAGTCCGTTATGGAAATGCGCTAAATGGGCCTAGATGACTAAATCGGCTACGTAGAGCCTATTAGGGGTTTTTGGCCCAATAACTCCATTTCGCTAAGAATGGGCCAGAATCGCTATTTAAGCACATGAATTACTAGTAATTGATAATGAACATGGAAAACCCTAATATTTGGTAAAATGATGATATTACCCTTATAGTATGGAAATGACTATTTTTCCCCTAGGTAAAATGACCATTATACCCCTAGGGTTTAATTATGAATTTGATACATGGGATTCTGATATACATGATATGTATGATATGCACATGATATATTCATAATGCATTGGGATGGGTTTATATGAATGGAGGAAGTGCAAAAGGGCTATGCCCCAGTTACCGAAAAGGGCTTTGCCCTAGTTTACCGAAAAGGGATTTTGCCCCAGTAATTAAAAGAGGCTAGGCCTCCAGTTATATGATAAAGCAGCCATGCTGCTAGTGGAGAGTTTGGTTGGGTGGGTTGAGTTATTCCCCACATGGAGAGTTTGGTTGGTACGGGTGGAGAGTAGCGGTTGGTGGGTTGAGTAGTCTCCCCAAATGGGCTTGCATATGTTCATTGATGTTGCATGTATTATTGAAATGGGCCTATGAGCCATATTGTTATAGTAAAGGCTTCGACCCAGTGATATGAATAATGAAAAGGCTTCGGCCCAGTGATATGAATAATGTAAAGGCTTCGGCCTAGTATATGCTGAGATTGAATTTGGGCTTAGGCCCAGCGGGCTGATATTTTTTTGGGCTCTGAAAGGGGCTTGTTGCACACTGAGTTTCCAAACTCACCCCCTTTCCTTAACCTCACAAGTGGGCCTTGATATGGGGACTTGGAGCCGGAGGGGATTCAGAGTGGCCACGGTGATCGCTTTTGGGCTTTTAAAATAAATGACTGGTTTCTTTAGGTTACTTTATTTATTACTTATTTTTGGATTGTAATAAGGCCATTTTAACTTTATTTTTCTAGGTTTATTTTATTTATTTTTCTTTTTATAACTTTAAACTGGTTGATAATAATTCAAATGGGCTATACTTAGGACGTGTTTTTAAAACGATACTTGTTTTCAAAATAACACGACGTCACGATTAATCGATTTATCAAAAAAAATTCAACTCGTTGTAACCAAGTGTGGCAATGGTTGTGGGCATGTCTAGGATTGGATCCAATAGAAGAGCTTGGTACTTAAGTAGCCTTCATGGCTCACCTCCTCTGTTACGGGTTCCTACCTGGTGCCCAGCTTCCATTCACTTTGTTAGCTCAAAAAAAGTCAGTTTATAAAACACTAAAATGAAACATGGGTTTTTAACTTCAATGTGGCACGTCAGATTCGGACATAACGTCTGGGCCGGGTTTGGGGTGTTACATGCCTTGTAACACTATTCTAACGACGGATACGGGTTAAGGGTGTTACACCATGTATTTCATACATCACAAATATAGACCAATAATCATAAGCCTTTAACAAAAACTTTCTTATGGAAACCATGAACTCACAATATCATGAAGTCAATGCTTATAAAACTTATGCACATACCTGTAGAAATTTGTAACACTTACATACTCTTTCTCTTCTTTCAAATACCCATTGAATTTCCCGTTGAACCACTTGGAATACTAAAGGATACTCGGGAATCTGGTACTCACAGTACCATACCAATATCATATCCCAGATATGGTCTTACATGTAATCTTGTATCGATGCCAATAGCCTAGCTATGGTCTTACACAAAATCTCATATCGATGCCATATCCCAGATATGGTCTTACACGTAATTCAGTAACCCTAATGTCATGATATTTGTATCCTATCTATTCCTAAGGTTCAACCGGAACTTTCCCTGTATCAAACCTCTATCGGTCATTTCTGTAATGTCGTACTCAATAACATTCACATTTTTATTTCAATAATATAACATTTACGAAAATCATATCAATTAAGCAATTATACATATATAATTTAATGCTTATTAAACATACAAACTTACCTTGACATAAAAATGGGGAATAGGACCTAACCGTGAAATACTCATTTTTCTCCCGTTCTAATTTTGAACCTCATTTTTTTTATCTATAATATCATGTTTAACTTATTTAATCATCATACTATTCAAATCAGCCCAAGATCACATTATGGCAAAAATTACATTTTTGCCCCTAAAGTTTCACATTTTTACATTTTAGTCCCTAGGCTCGTAAAATGATTTTCATCAAATTTCTTTATTACCCAAGCCTAGATAAATCTTTATTGTACTCATATCAGGCCACATTTCTTATTAAATTACACTTTTACTACTTATTTTATAACTTTTACAAATATGTCCTTTTGGGCATTTTCATTGAAAATCACTTAGCAAAAGTCGTTTATCATACATCAAACATACCTTTTCTACCATTAAACATCAAAATACACAAATATCCATCATGGGTAAAATTTTAGACTTTGATTATGTCTTAAATTAGTGGTGGAAATAGATAGATCATGTTACAAGGATTTCAAAAACATAAAAATCATTAAAAACGGGGCTCGAACGGACTTTACTATTGAGCTTGAAAGCTTCAGAAACCCTAGCTATGGTTTCTTCTTGTAAAATTCAGCCATGGGAGGAAGATAGACAAAAATTAGCTTTTAATTTGGCTTTTTAATTCATTTAATTACCAAATTACTGACGTACCATTAATGAAAAACTTTAGAAACATACCTAACAATGTCCATTTTTGTCCACCAACTTAACCAATGGTCTAATTACCATTTAAGTACCTCCAATTTAAAATTTCATAACAATTAGACACCTCTACCTTATAGAACTCAAGTTTTGCACTTTTGTAGTTTAATCCTTTTGACCAAATAAATTGCCAAACGTCAAAATTTTTGAACGAAATTTTCACGAAATCATTCCATAAAACTGTAGACCATAAAAATATAATAAAAATAATATTTTTTGCATCAGATCTATGGTCCCGGAACCACTATTCTAGCTAGACCCAAAATCGAGCTGTTACATCAGGAGACATAAAGACATATGACAACGGTAAGAAGTAAGGATGTACCATTCAACCAGAAAATATTTGTGAATTTTATGGTGCTCATTCTTATGAAACTAATTATTTAGAAAATAGTGATTTAAATAAATTTGAGAGTTTAGACATGGTTAGCATTGTAAATTTTTAACTGAGAATCGTGGTGAATGGAACCTCCAGCTAGATACAGGACTTCCGACAAATTTTTATTAGACAATCATGTTTCCAAGAACTAAGATGTGGATGCAATTTATTTGTACTAGGATAGCACCTGCACTAAATGTTTCTAACATAAATACTTTTAGAGCTATCTTGTTATATGATATTTTATAGAAAAAACATATATGCATCGAAGAGTGGATATATCAAAACATAAAGCATTGTGCCAGTGGCTAGAAGGTTGGGATTTTCTTTCCCCATCTAATGAAAACACTTTGCAAAAGCGTAAAGGTACCTATAGAGGAGAATGAACAATTTATGTGCCCAACAAAAAGTTTAATCGATGATTCTATGTACAGTCAGTATGTGGAACTCAACCAAAAACAAATTATGGATTGGAATTAAAGGAGAAAGGAAAAGGTGGATGTGCCTCCCTCACTCAAAAGAAAAGAAACGATGAAAGCAAGAAAAATAGGTGAGAGCAGCAAAGCTAAAATAGATGGAATGATATGATGGATGCAAGAAACGGGCCCAGTTCTTCAAGAATTCACATGGAGAAACAACATAAGAGTTCCAAATTATCTGCCGAATATGTTTGGCCCAACAAAAACCCATCATAAAAGGGATAGAGCAGGAAAGTGAAAAGGAAGAAACTGATAAGGAAGGTGATAATGAGACAGTCTTTAAGGAGGGTGATTGAAACTAAATTTTATTTTTTGTTGAATTATATTAATTTTGGATGATTTTTAATTTTTTTTTAATTTGTTAGGAGTAGGAGTAATAGTAAATTATTAGTTTTCTGTTGTGAAATTTTTTATGTAGGAACCTCACATGAAAGAAACACAATAACTTTTAGCTTGCAAGCATAGGAGGAGGCACCCACCAGTAGTCTACGGAACTATCATGATTAATCGGGTAACTTCTTTCCTTATCTTTTTAAGGGCTACACATTGAGGACAGTGTGTTATCTAAAGTGCGTAGGTAACATAGAAATTTTGTTTTAAATTTTTAAGCTTTTTTTTATTTTCTTGTCAATTGTGTGCTTAAACTTGTAGAAATACAAGTGATCAATTAGGAGCATGTACATAGGTTGCTTGCATTTACAATAAATTTGGCATGAGGATAGGTGATTTTAAATTTTTTTTATTAGACTAATAAGTTATATATATTACGTTGTAAAATAGGTATTCAGCAATTGAACGTACCATATGTATAGAGAATACAAGGAAACGAGCATGCTGGTTTGAATGATAAATTGTTAAATTTGTGGTTGTTGGTTTACTAGAGTTGTGAATATTGAGATACCTTGGGATGACCTAAGGCATTGTTTAGTATACACCGAAAACCAAAAAGCTAACCCTGTTATTTATTTTTAATACCTATTTTGAGCCAAAAAAACACTTTTTGATGAACCTTCGTACAAATTTGAGTCAAGATATCAATTTGCACTTACCCTTTTTCTTTGGTCTTGAATTGCACGACTATAGATGTTTGGTTATATGTATTGAGGGTTAAGTAGATACATTACGACATATTGTGCAAAAATAGAGTGAAATATGAAGGATCAATGTGATATAGTAATTATAGTTTAGCCAATATGTGCAAGAAAAGAAAATTTCAAACAGAAAATCAAAACGAGTAGAAAAAGTACTTGAAAAGTAAAGCATTTGTGAGGGAGATGTCTTGAAAAAGAAAAAAAAACTGACAAAGTCACAAAAGTAAAAATGCTCATTCATTAGTGCATAAAAACTTGTAAGCTAACCATAATTATTATATTATGATGTGACTTCCTATATGGAGAAATAAGGAAGGTGAGAGAAGAAGAAATAAGGAAGTAAGCGAGAAAGGGTTACTGATGGGGAGAATATGGAACAATATGATGTGCCAAACTATTTTCGTGCTTGAAACTATCTGATGCTTACAATTCTTAAAATCCATACTTGTCTTAAGCCTCAAAACGTTACAAACAAAAAAGCCCTATGTGATCTAAGTAGACTTATCCATGATTCAAAATCATACTGAATAATTGAATTTATGATTATTTGTAATCTGCTAGGATAATCAAATTGTTTGTATAATTTATTAATGGATTCTAACATTTGAGACCCATAATGTTTGAATGTTTTGTAATATACTGAACTTAGATGTTTGATACCAAAAGTGGTAAGTCAGTTATATCTAATGCCAAGATTATGTGTGAATATAAAACGTCTATTCATGTGCTCCAAAGCTAACACTTGTACTATACTTGTTCAAGGGTCATCTTTTCATTTATTGTTTGTGTTGCTTGAGGACAAGAAATGACTTAAGTGTAGGGAAGTTTGATCTATTGTAATTCATTGTAGCAGATTAAACTAGTTTTTGTACTTAGGAGCTTGAACATAAGTATTTTATTTAAGTTTTAATTACATTTCTGTAAGTTTAGTTAAGTTTAATAAAATGTATAATTTGAGTCATTTATTAACCTTAGGGCCCAAATGAGGCCTAAGGGTGAGCTAATATACTTTGTGAGTGTGCAAGAAACCATTAGAGGTGTACCCCAAATAATAATACTTATAATCAAAATCAAATGTGAAACTAATAGTGGTTGTGTGGCCACCTCTGAGTCCCCCGTTGCACCGATCCATCTAAGTTTGGGGATTACCTACGCAATGAAATAAAAAGGGTGAGTTATGAATACTCAATGTGTAATCCCCATGTATAAAAACAATTTGCGTACAAATAATTACAGTTTGGGCATAAGCCCTCTTTCAGTAACAGTGTCATTTCAATTTGGGCCTTAGCCTATCTCAGTACAGTAACAGTCACATATATGCAATCATAAGATTCCTACCCAACCAGCCTCTACACTCTATCTCCATCCAACCCTACACTCCATGTGGGGATATAATCAACCTACCAAACCCTACACTCCAAGTAATTTCGAATACGACACCATATAGAAATATGCAGCTGAGCTGCCAGTAAATCAGGCTCGAGGCCTATCAGTGCATTTCCTTCACATAATATAACCCCAACCCAATGCAATGCAATATACATCATCTCATGCCATGTCAAAATATTATACATGTACTCATTACAGTCAAAAATAGCATGCTAAAATATAGTCATACAAGAACATGTATATATGTATACATCACACAAGGGTATAAGAGTTATTCAGTCAATTAGGGGTCTAGGTAAGCTTACAGACCCAGCAGTAGGTCTACAGTTGTCTCGGGTGACCCGTGCAACCTTAGCAGTCAAACAGTGAAAATAGGCCCACGGCCCATATTGCGGGCCCATGTGGGACCACACATATGGCTTGGCCATATGGATTACATAGCCTAGCAGAATAATTTCCACATGTCTGTGTGAGGCCCACACGGCCCAATTCAATCCAATACAGAATTCGCACATGGTCGGCCTCATCAATCACACACTCATGTTTAGTCACACGGGTAGCTGCACGCCCGTGTGGTGTCATGATCGCGTGATTCATAACAAGTAATAAATATTTATAATGAAGATCAAACCTAGACTAACTATTATCACAACGAAAAGACAAGCGCACCTATCGAACAATAGTGTAGTAATGGCAAGACCGGGATATCGTACCCAAGGGAACTAAAAGTACTAGTAATAACTATCTTTTTATTATTTAACCTAGAAATAAAGAGGGGTTGTTTATTAAACTAATTAACTAAACTAATAACGCACAGAGAAAAGAATTAGGGAATTGCTTTTGGGAAAATTGATTGACTTGAGACAATACCTAAGGAAATATCCACCTAGACTTTACTTGTTATTCTGGCTCCGAATCGGACGATTTATTCATTCAACTTGTTTCGTAGAGATCCTAAAGTTATGTTATTATCCCTATTCAAGACTAATAATGTCTAATTCCTTGATTGAATAACCAAGACTTTTCTCTAATTAACATTCCAAGGTTGCATTAACTCGATCTATAGATCCCCTTATTAGGTTTCACCCTAATCCGGTAAAATCTTATCACCCTATTTCTAGGCGCATAAATAACTCCACCTAATTATGACAAAAGTACTCTTAGACAAGGTCTATTCCTCCTCTGAATAAGAGCATGTCTTGAATTAGTATCCTGGGATATCAAAACAAGAATTAAGAACACATAATTAAGAACAAGTTAAATATTTATCATACGATTCAGAAAATAATAACAAGAGTCATCTTAGGTTTCATTCCCCTTAGGTATTTAGGGGATTTAGTTCATAACTAAATAAGAAAACATCTCAGAAGAATAAAGAATACAAAACATAAAGAAAACCGAAAACTCCTGAAAGGAAATTGAGGAGAGATCTTAAGTTTTGATGATGAATCCGGCTTCTAAGATGGATCAATCGGCTTCCTTGGGGTAATTCCTTACCCCCTATTCTCCGTCTCCCTTTTTCTCCTCTTCTAGGGTGTATTTATAGGCTTCGGAATACCTAGAAGCCCTCAAAAGTGGCCTTTTCCGAATTGGACATAACTTGGGCTTAGTAAGGATACGCCCGTGTGCGATTACTTCAGGCCGTGTTTGAGCTTGTTAGAATGGCACGGGCGTGTGCTATGCCCGTGTGAGTCATGCTCCAATTTTGCCAGATTGACATGGCAGTGTCATCTGCCCGTGTGAGGAGGTCCAGGCCATGTTGGTTTCTTACTTTGGTCCATTTTCTCTGTTTTTGGCCCATTTCTCGTTCCTTTCACTCTCCTATGTTCTTCTAAGTATAAAACATGAAATTAAAGCATTAGAAGCATCGAATTCACCAATTCTAATGAGAAATCATCCATAAAATGCATTAAACATGGGGCAAAAATGTGCATAATTTACGATTTATCAAATACCCCCACAGTTAAGCATTTGCTTGTCCTCAAGCAAAATTCTCAACTCATAATCAAAATAAATCCTTGTCAAGTTATAATTTCTATCGATAATATCTCACATTAAACCATAGGTAATCATACATTGTGAATTTAACGAAAAGAGCATAAAAGTTCCAATCATTCCAGGTTGAGCATTTTATTCCGAAAACATAGGTGTCTTCCCTCATCTAAGTAATTACCTTTAATTCAAAATACCACAATGCTTTACATCCTCACTAAATATTCACTCAAATCACTCGAGGTGTTTTAAGGAGAATAAAGGAAGCACTCAATAGTTAATAATGGAAAATCATTACCATAGGCTTGCATGAAAATCAAATCTCCACCACTATAATTTAAGATGATACATCAATCAAAAGGTCTTTAAAGGGTTGTAATGAGCCTTGGTTAGGGGGTGTGGTCACAAGCGGAAAGAAAGGGTTAGAATCGAGATTGACTTGAAAGGTTGCCTTAACTAGAAAAAGAGTTAATCTTCACTTGCGTACAACAGAGCTTCTCTAAGAATATGAAATTACAGATATGCATACATAGTTTTCTTTTTCTTTTTCTTTTTTTAAGAACAAGTTAAATAATATAGACTAAATATCAAGAACAAAACGTAGCTAGGCAATCCATTCAACTCAAATCTCGACAAAACTAGGGATTAATTTAGGGGATTTCAACAATAATAGGTTAAAGGTTAATATTAAGGGTAATACAAGAAATGGTTTGTTAGGCTCAAGGGGGTTTACTAGGGGTTAATCGTGAAGGTAGGTTTTTCATGGTGATAAGCGCCAAATTATACATATTTTTACCCCAAATACTTAGCATATTTATGGATGTTTATCACTAGATTTGTGGATTTTGGTGCACTTAATCCGATTGTTTCATGTTTTGCACTCAGGAGAGCACCAAGAGTCAAAAGGAGCCAAAAATCAGCCAAAAAGGGACAAAACAGACCAAATCAAGAAGATGACACGGCCTAAGCCTTGCCACACGGGCTGTTCACATGCCCGTGTCTTTTGAGGGTGTCGACCAAGGGTATCACGATTCACACAGACTGGCCATTGACCCACACGGCCGTGTGCAATTTAACAGATCGAACACAGCCTGGCAATCACGTCACACGGGCGTGCCCCTTTTTCTAAGAGTTGTATTTTACACGGAAAAGGATACTTAGGGAGGAAGAAAGCCAATCCAAAGCCTATATAAACACCCTAAGTATGACTTAGAAAGGGGGCTCCCCTCCAAAACTTTTCTAGAGAACAAAACCACACGTCGGGAATTACTTGAAGGAAGTCAGGCGATCCATCCCAAAAGCCGAGGCTACTCCAAGACTGAAGATCTCTCTCAGAATTCCTTCAGGGGTTTTAGAGTTTTCTTTATGTTTTGTTATTTTCATACTTTTGAGATTTACTCTTATTCTATTATTAACTAAATCCCTTAGATACCTAAGGGGGTTGAAACCTATGATGGATCTTGTTATTATTATCTGAACTGTATGATAAATACTTGATTTGTTCTTAATTATGTGTCTTAATGCTTGAGTTAATATTCCAAGTATTAATTCATGATTTGATGTGCTTATGCAGAGGAGCAAAAGTCCCTGTCTAAGAGTAGGTTTGGCATAATTAAGCGGAGTTGATTGAATGCCTAGAAATGGGGTTATGAGATTTTTCCGGATTAGGGTGAAACCTAATATGGGAGTCCATAGATCGATTTACTGCTTCCCTAGGGGTTTTAATTAAGAAAGAAATTTCGATTAATTCAACTAAGGGTTAGGTGTTATTAGTCTCAAAAGAGATAGTAATATAGGTTAGGGAGTGTCACGGATCAAGTCAAGTGAATAAATCGCCTGGTTCAGAGTCAGATAACAAGTGAAATCTAGGTGGATTCCTCCTTGGGTGTCGTCTTTATCAATTACTTTTCTTCAAGTCTTTTTCCAATCTTTCTCATTGCTTTAGTTTAGTTAGTTAATTAGTTTAGTTAATTAGTTAATAAACAACCCCTCCTTATTTCTAGGTTAAATAATAAAAAGATAGTTATTACTTGTACTTTTGGTTCCCTTGGGTACGATATCCTGGTCTTGCCATTACTATACTATTGTTCGATAGGTGCGCTTGCCTTTTCGTCGTGATAATAGTTAGTCTAGGTTTGATCTTCATTATAAATATTTATTACTTGTTACAAATCACGCGATCAAGTTTTTGGCACTGTTGTCGGGGAACTAAAATATTAGGAGCACTCAATTTTTATTACTTTAACCATTTATTTTTCTTGCAATTTAATTTAATTTAATTTAATTATTATTTATTAATTTACTTTTTCCTTCTCTTGGCAGGTTCTCATAGTTTATGACTAGAAGAAACCCGTCGGGACCATTACTTTTTGACGAAGAAATCGATCGCACAATTCGTAGAAACCAAAGAGAAATAAGGCACAACTTAAGATACACAGAGAACGAGCAAGAAGAAGATACTCAACCCCCAACCGAAGAGATGGCTGAAAAACCAAGGCAATCAGCTACCTCCTGTAATTGCGGCTAATCAAAATCCTGCTCCACGCACTATGTATGATTTTGCTAAACCTTATTTAACAAGAACTGAATCTAGTATAGTTAGACCTGCTGTAGCTGCAAATACTTTTGAATTAAAACCTAAAACTATTTAGATGATACAGCAGTTTGTTCAGTTTGATGGTTTGCAGGATGAAGATCCCAATGCTCACTTAGCAAATTTCCTGGAATTTTGCAATACATTCAAAATCAATGGCATTTCTGATGATGCCATTCGTATTTGATTATTTCCCTTTTCACTGAGAAACAAAGCTTAACAGTGGTTGAACTCGTTACCACGAGGGTCTATCACTACTTGGGAACAAATGACAGAGAAATTTTTACTAAAATATTTTCCGCCGGCTAAAACGGCTAAATTACATAATGATATCTCTTCTTTTGTGCAGATGGATTTAGAAACACTTTATGATACATGGGAGAGATACAATGACTTACTGAGAAGGTGCCCTCACCATAGGTTACTGCTTTGGCTTCAAGTACAAACATTCCACAATGGTCTGAATCCCTCGACTCGACAAATGGTTGACGCAGCTGCTGGGGGAACCATCAACAACAAAACACCTGAAGAGGCTTATGAATTCATTGAAATAATGTCACTGAATAACTATCAGTGGCAAGTCATGAGGACTAAGCCAACAAAAGCAGCCGGCATTTATAACGTCGACTCAGTTACTATGCTGTCAAATCAGGTAGAACTTTTCAATAAAAAGATTGATAGTTTTCTTGGTTCTACGCAGGTACATTCAGTAATGAAGTGTGACTCAAGAGGAGGAGGTGTGCATACAGAATATCAATCCTTCAATCCCACAACCGAAGAGGAACAAGTCAACTATATGGGTAATAATAACTTTAGATCTCAAAATAACCTATACAGTAATACTTATAATGCAGGTTGGAGGAACCACCCAAATTTCTCCTAGGGTGGTCAAGGAAATCAAAAGCCACAAAATCCTCAGGGTTTTCAATAGCCACCTTATCAACAAGAGAAGAAACCGAACCTTGAGGAGATGCTCTCAAAATTCATATCAATGTCAGAAACCCATTTCCAAAATACCGAGACAGCACTTAAAAATCAACAAGCATCGATCCAAGGACTCGAAACTCAGATAGGCCAGCTTTCCAAACTAATCTTCGAACGACCACAAGGTAGTTTGCCAAGTAATACCGAACCTAACCCAAGGAATCAACTCAATGTAATTAATACTCAAGATGATGAAGGAGTCGTTGACCCTGAACCAGAACCGAGGCAAGAAACTGTGGTAAGCAAAGGGAGAGATGAGGTAGGTCAAAATACAAACAAACCGACAACTGTTGAATATAAACCTCATGTGCCATACCCTACGCGACAAGGAAAGACCGCTCAGACGAACAATTCAGTAAATTCCTCAAACTTTTGAAATAATTACATATTAACTTACCATTTATTGAAGCTTTGTCGTAGATGCCAAATGCAATGAAATTTTTAAAAGAGCTTTTAGTAAATAAGCGGAAGTTGGACGAAGCATCGTATGTGGAGCTAAATGCAGTCTGCTCAGCTATCCTACAAAATAAGCTATCCCACAACTTGAAAGATCCAGGGAGTTTTATAATTCCTTGCTTAATTGGTAGTTTAGATATACGTCATGCATTAGCTGATTTAGGGGCTAGTATTAATGTCATGCCTTACAAGATGTTTAAGCAACTAGGTCTTGAGAAACCTAAACAAACTAGGATGAGCACTCAATTGGCAGATAAAAATATAAGATTCCCTAGGGGTATTATTGAAGATGTGCTCGTGAAAGTAGATCAGTTCATATTTCCCATTGATTTCGTTGTTCTAGACATAGAAGAGGATAAAAACACCCATTTGATTTTAGAGAGGCCCTTTTCATCAACTACTAAAACAATTATTGATGTTGGCACAGGTGAGCTTACACTTCGTGTGGGACACGAAACGATCACTCTTCAAGCTCATAATTCTGGCATCACATCGAACATTGAAGGTAATAGTCCACACCAATCTACTAAAACTGACAATATGACTTTACAAAAATTAAGCTTCAAAGAAGTTCATGAGCCATGTTCCAAGGATGATAGAGGACACATCCATGAAGAATGAAGGCTACAGATAGAGAAGCTCGACGAATGGCGAGAACAAAAATCGAGAACATATGATAAACCGAAACTACGCCTAAACAAGCCTGATACCTCTCCTAATCAACTTAAGGTTGGCGATGAAGTCTTCTAGATACCGTAGATCCTCACATTATCACTACCACACTGAATGAGGAAATCCCTCTTATGGTACTCAGTATTTTTCCATTCGGTACGGTAGAGGTGAGTCACCCCAAGTTCGACACTTTTAAGGTAAACAACACCCGATGAAAACCCTATTTTGATGAGATTGATAGCATGAATGAGGATTATAAACTCCTCAAACCACCCTGACCATTCACCAGAGAGGTAAGCCGAGCTTAGACTATAAATAAGCGCTTCTTGAGAGGCAACCTGAGCACTAACGTATTTTGATTTCTTTATTTTTATTTTTTTATTTTTTATTTTACCTCTAACACTATAAATAATTAGATTTATCTTTGAATTGCAAAGTTTTTCAGCACACACGGCCAGGCACACGGGCGTGCCTAAAGCTGTTGCCAAACAGGGGAAGAGACACGACAATGCGATACGGCCATGTGGAAGCAGGACATGATTTCCCCAAAACAAGGGGTGTGATAAATCCCTATGGTCGTGTGACATGGCCGTGGTTGAACTTGATAGGTGAACACAGGCATAGGAATAGAAAAACACGGGCGTGCCAGGGGCAAGGCTCGATTCTGTTTCTTCGACACGGGCGTGAGCCGATAAGTCGTGGACAACAATACACGGGCATGGTATCCTAACACACGGGCGTGGGAGAAGCAAACAAGGCTAGGCACGGCCGTTCGATATGGCCGTATGCCACACACGCCCCAGACACACAGGTGTTGGATAGTAGCCGGGCACGACCTAAATTGCAAAATTCAAAAAACACGGGCTCACCTTCAGACTACACGGGCGTGGCCCTAGGCCGTGTGCACTTCCCATATATAAGCAAATCACTGTTCATTTCTTCTTCCTTTCAAAACCCTAGTCGAAATCTCCCCTTCCCCACTCCCTAATCCCTTTTTCGGCCACCATTCCCCAGATTCTCACTTCCCCAACCCCCAAACCACCCTCAAATCCACTCCCCCTGCATCAATCCTCACTTTCCCCTCTCTTTTCCCTCTATTTTTCCCCCACACGGCTGTACACCCACGCCACACGCCCGTGTTCACCACCAACACACCCGTGCGCCGCCCTACAGCAGTTTTTGGTTCACTTCTCAACCTTGTTTTTTCCAATTTGTGTTGCTACATTAGTATTCTATATAACTTACAAAGATATTGTTAATATTACCAATTTGTTCTAATTAAGTTAGGAATTTGCTTTAGTATTTTCTATATTTGAATTGTTTAAACTACTAAATAGGATATACTAGTTCTAGGATTCTTGTGTAACTAATGATGCATTTTTTATTTCAGTACATGTTTCTGAATAATAATATAAATTTTTCACCTCTCGCTTGATATCGGTAAATGTTAAAACATCTTGGAACTAGTATATCAAAGCTCATACATTTTCAGGTACATTATGTCATCATCAAGAGGCAAAAAGGCCACGGTCCCATCCTCAAAGAGACGTAGGGGACCAGGTTCTTCCTTGGTACGTGCTACAACCGAAGTTTGGCACCCGTTCCTTGAGTTTCTGCAAGCTTTGCAGGAGGAGCTATTTCAGATACTATGCGCACGACCCCTCACATAGGTCGTTGCATCGACTAGGCTACCGTAGAGCAAGTCCAGCTAGCTAATGCCATCCATGCCCTCCTGTCCACAGACCCATGGGAACAGCTCTTCACTATTACCGAGCCCACTTATTTAGAGCTAACTTTAGAATTATGCTCTACTTTTCATTTGCAAGTGGTGATGACGAACAATGACGATCCAGGTACCATTCACTTCTGATTAGGCGGTCTAGTTCGAGCGATGAGTGTCCCAGAGTTTGGAGTCACTCTGGGACTTTACACCAATGAGTTTATGGAGGAGGAGGACATGAATGCACTACCATGCAATATCCACATTTCACCCTCATCGTGCTGGAAAGCTTTGGCACCACTCTCTTCCACTTATGACCTCAGACGCTCGAAGGCCTCAGCTCTTGCCCCTTCCCTACGATATCTCCATGCCATATTGGCACACACCTTGACCGGAAGGAGAGAGATCACCAGCATTATCAACACCTACGACAGATACTATTTATAGTGCATGGCGAATGCACACGTGACTGACTTGGCATACTTCATCACTTTCGCCATTCGCCATCAGACCAAGCGGTATCAGAAGGGAGTAATCTCTATCGGCCCCTACGTAACGCGTCTTGCCAGACACTTTGGCCTCCTCAACACCGTGGCCCATTCGTCAGCGCTTACACTGATAGGTCAGATGTCCCCACAAGGCATCACGACTATGTTACACATGAGGATGATTGAGCGCCACCGTAGGAGCGATCCTCCTCAGTACCGTCTCACTCATGCCATTGATGAGGAGGATCTAAAGGATATTCCTGATGATGTTCCCCCACAGCACGAGGAGCCTTCTACCACGCCACCTAGGCAGCGACCAGTTTATGGGACTACTTCATTTGCACACCATTCCGACTAACTCGCTCACTTCGAGCAATATTGCACTACACAGTTCGAGATGATTCACGAGCTAGATCAGCGACGAGAAAAATAGATGGATGACATGCAGGCCATGATGCAGCAGCTGTGACAACACTTCCACATCGCCACTCTAGCGCCACCACCTGAGGGCCCCACTGACGAGGATCATTGAATCCTCTTACCTCTTTATTTTTATTTTTATTTTTATTCCTATTTTCATTTCAATTTTATTATTTTCTTTTGAAAGACATATCTATATTAGTAAATTTTACTTTCTTCATTTTTCTAGTATCTCTAACAAGTAATCCCACTACACTCTCTTCCACACCAACTCTTAATAAGCTCTTCATGATTCTACAGACTTCCAAGCAAAGCTGCCAGGAATATTTTATGGAATGAGGAAACAAATGGGAAACAATACCTCACGAGTGCCATGTTCAATGACCCAATTTCTTCATCTAGCTAAGAACAGTTGCAGCTACCACTTTCCCCAAACACTACAGCCTCAGAATCAAGCTCCACATCTACATAACATGGAGTTTCACCTCCTTCCCTCTTATGATTTTCTTTATTTTGGATAATCTATCTTTGTACATTGAGAGCAATGTACATCTTAAGTGTGGGGGGTGAACATGAACATGATGCCTAACTTTTTGCATTATTCTCAAATCCCTGAATTTGATCTTGAGCTTAAGCGATTTTCTCATAATATTGATCGAATGAATTCTGATTGATCTATAATTATTGGTGATATGTCATGAATTAGACCATGGGAGTTATGCATGATTATTTGATTATAGGACATTAGAGAATCGAGTATGATAAATTGTTATTTTGAGAACTAAAGTTTTTAGATTATTTTCCTAAATTGAGGTATTATCTTGAAATCTTAAGTATACAGGATTGACATCAAAGACCCAAATTTTTTGGTGAGATTTTTGAGCTTTTGGGCATGTAGATTTCCTTCTTGTTCACTTCTTTTGTGGTTCGAGTGTGTCAACATTGAACTGTTATTCTAAAACTTGCTTCGATTATACATGTTGAGATCACAAGTATGATTTGATATACTGAGATGATAAGGGCACTTAGGATTTAACCCACTTACTCTATAAAAAGCCTTCCCACATAATTAAACTCTTAGTATACCCCCTTGAGCCTACTAACCCTTTTTTATTAATTAACCCTCATCATTAACCTATTAACCCATTATTGTTGAAATCCTCTTACTTAATTTACCCTTTTTTTATCGGGATTATTTTTAATATTGTTACCTCACTATGTTCACCATTTTTTGTTACTGAATCAGGAAGTATGATTTCTATATTGTATTGACTTGATTTGTTCTTAAAAAAAACTCAATATTATTATTGTAATTCTCAGCAAGCTAAAGTTGTCATAAGCTTATGTAATATAGTTCTAGATATTTATTTGTGATTAAGTAATTAAGTTTTTGATAGTGGGGTAATATATTAAAATTATCTCGATTCTAACCTTTGTCTCTTCAGTTTATATCCATACCCGTAACCTAAACCATGTTACAACCATACAAAGACCTTTTGATTTGTGTATCATATCATTTACAAGTGGTGGAGATTTGATTTTCATGCAAGCCTATGGTAATAACTTCTCGTGTTAGACAATCGAGTACTTAATCTTGAACCTTAAACACTTTGAGTGATTTGAGTGAATCTTTAGTAAGGATTTCATCTCTTGTATATTTAGGACTAAAGTTAATTACTTAGAGGAAGGAGATTACCTATGATTTTATTATCAAAATATTCGATTTAGATTGTTTAAGGCCTTTAATGCCTCTATAGTTAAATTCTCATTGTATGATTTTCTGTGGAACAACTTGTAACATTATCAGTAATGATTATTTGATTGACAGGAATGAATTCTAGCAGTAAATGAGAGTTTTGCTTGAGGAAAAGCAAATGCTTAAGTGTGGGGGTATTTGATAAATGCTAAATTATACATATTTTTACCCCAAATACTTAGCATATTTATGGATGTTTATCACTAGACTTGTGGATTTTGGTTCTCTTAATCTGATTATTTCATGTTTTGTACTCAGGAGAGCACAAAGAGTCAAAATGATCTAAAAACGAGCCAAAAAGGGACAAAATAGACCAAATCGAGAAGATGGCACGGCCTAAGCCTTACAACACGGACTGTTCACACGCCGGTGTCTTTCTAAGGTGTAGACCAAGGCTTTCACGATTCAAAATGCCTGGCCATTGACCCACACGGCCATGTGTAATTTAACGGATCGAACACGGCTTGGCAATCACGTCACATGGTCGTGGTACACGGGTGTGCCCCTTTTCAAAGAGTTATATTTTACACGGAAAAGGATACTTAGGGAGGAAGAAAGCCAATCCAAAGCCTATATAAACACCCTAAGTATGACTTAGAAAGGGGGCTCCCATCCAGAACTTTTCTGGAGAACAAAACCACACGTCGGGAATTACTTGAAGGAAGCCAGACGATCCATCCCAAAAGACGAGGCTACTCCAAGACTGAAGATCTCTCTCAGAATTCCTTCACAGGTTTCAGAGTTTTCTTTATGTTTTGTTATTTTCATACTTTTGAGATGTACCCTTATTTTATTATGAACTAAATCCCTTAGATACCTAAGGGGGTTAAAACCTATGATGGATCTTGTTATTATTATCTGAACTGTATGATAAATACTTGATTTGTTCTTAATTATGTGTCTTAATGCTTGAGTTAATATTCCGGGTATTAATTCATGATTTGATGTGCTTATGCAGGGGAGCAAAAGTCCCTGTCTAAGAGTAGATTTGGCATAATTAAGTGGAGTTTATTAAACGCCTAAAAATAGGGTTACGAGACTTTACCGGATTAGGGTGAAACTTAATATGGGAGTCCATAGATCGATTTACTGCTTCCCTATGGGTTTTAATTAAGAAAGAAATTTTGATTAATTCAACTGAGGGTTAGGTGTTATTAGTCTCAAAAGAGATAATAATATAGGTTAGGGAGTCTCACGGATCAAGTCAAGTGAATAAATCGTTTGGTTCAGAGTCAGATAACAAGTGAAATCTAGGTGGATTCCTCCTTAGGTGTCGTCTTTATCAATTACTTTTCTTCAGGTATTTTTCCAATCTTTCTCTTTGCTTTAGTTTAGTTAGTTAATTATTTTAGTTAATTAGTTAATAAACAACCCCTTCTTATTTCTAGGTTAAATAATAAAAAGATAGTTATTACTAGTACTTTTGGTTCCCTTGGGTACGATATCCCGATCTTGCCATTACTATACTATTGTTCGATAGGTGCGCTTACCTTTTCGTCGTGATAATAGTTAGTCTAGGTTTGATCTTCATTATAAATATTTATTACTTGTTATGAATCACGCGATCACATGGCATAGGTGGGTAATCCCAAGTGCCTTAATCATTTTGATATATCAAATCAAATGGTGTTGTCTCGACATGCATAATCAAGCAAGTTCTAGAATAACAGTTCAATACTGACGCACTCAAAGCAATAATAAAAGTGAGCATGAAAGGATGAATAGATGCTCAAAAGGCTCAAAAACCTCACAAAAATTATGGCTTTTTAATGTTTAGACTCTTGAATTCCAGTTCAAAGTAATTCCTAGACTTGGGGAAATAGCCTAAGATTTTGAATTTAAAAATCAACTCATCATGCTTGATTTTCTATTGGCTTCAAGTTTAAATAGTCAATGCATAAATCCCTATGTTTTAATTCAAGATATATCAATCAAAATCATAAACCAATCAAAATTTATCCTAAATATGATATGAGAGCTTTTCAAGAGAACAAGGCAATCATTAATAAATACCGCTCCAAACTTAAGATGTACATTGCCCTTAATGTACAAAGATAGGTATTATAAAATAAAAATAAGATAGGGAGAGAAGTGAAACTTCCTGTATGATGAATTCCTCGAACGAGAGTTTTAGAGAGTAATCAGTTCGAGAGTGGAGGAGGATGCTCCGTGGGTCGTAGAGGTTCATTAGGCCATAAGTCTTGATCCAAAAGAATATTATATCTAGTGGTAGCTATGGTCGTGGTCGAGTAGGACATGGCAATCGTGGAGAACCTTTCCTGGTGGAGTTTTAGTTCCTCTGTGATAATGAGCTTAAGAGCTCTATATAACTGTGATAAAATTAGGAACTTTTTAGAGGATATTAGGAAGAATAAGTACTCGAAAAGAAATAACTGAAATTTATAATAAAATTCTAAATCTGCTAAAAATAAAAAATAAAAAAATAAAAAGTGGTTTGAATAAAAATTAAAAACATAAAATAATAAAATAAATATTTCTAAACATCTTCATCACTAATGGTTCGCGAGGTGGGACTGGCGATGAGATATGGAGATGCTGACAAATCTGTTGTGGAGTAGCATCAATGTTATGAAATCGTTGAAAACACTGATGCTCAAATCGTGTGAGGCACCCAGAGATGTTAGCATATGAAGCTACCACATGAACTGGACGAGAGGGTGGTGGTGGCTGAGTCGGTAGGTCCTCGTGCTGTGGGGGGACATCATCAGGAATGTCCTCGTAGGCCTCCTCCTCAGTAGATTGGGCAAGGCGATACTATGGAGGGGAGGTTCCTCGACACCTCTCGATCATCCTCATGCTAAGTATGCTCGAGATGCCTTGTGGAACATTTGCCCATTCGATGCAGCGGCCTGCTGCTAAAGCTCAGGCTCGAAGTATTTGGAAGAGCTCTTCTTGGGGCCCTCGTGGAAATTGTAAGAGAGGGAAAAGAGATAGGAAAGTGAGGATTAATGTAGGGGAAGTGGATTTTAGGATAGTTTGGAGGTTGGGGAAATGAGAAGCTGGGGAATGGTGGCTGGGATAGGGATTAGGGAATGGAGAAGGGGAGATTTCGGCTAGGGTTTTTAAAGGGGGAAAAAGATGAACAATGGTTTGCTTATATAAGGGAGGGCCACACGGCCTAGGGCCATGCCCGTGTACTCTAAGGGTGAGCCCGTGTTTTTCAAATTTTGCAATTTAGGTCATGCCCGGCTACTATCCCATGCCCGTTTTCTGGGGCGAGTGTGGTACACGGCCATGTCACATGGTCGTCCTAAGCTTTGTTCGATTCTCCCACGCCTGTGTGTTAGGGTACCACGCCTGTGTATTGTTGTCTACGGCTTAACGGTCCAGGCATGTCTCACGCTTGTGTCAAAGAAACAGAATCGAGCCTTGCCCCTAGCACACCCCTGTTTTTCTATTCCCATGCCCGTGTTCACCTATCAAGTTCACCCACGGCCATAGGGATTTATTGTATCCCGTGTTTTGGGGAAATCATGTCCTGCTTCCACACGGCCGTGTCTCTTCCCTTGTTTGGCCACGGCTTTAGGCACGCCCGTGTGCCTAGCCGTGTGTGCTGAAAAACTTTGCAATTCAAAGATAAATTTAATGATTCAAAGTTTTAGAAATTAAAAATAAAGAAATCAAAATATGTTAGTGCTCGGGTTGCCTCCCGAGAAGTGCTTATTTATAGTCTAAGCTCAACTTACCTCTCTAGTGAATGGTCAGGGTGGTTCGAGGAGTTTATACTCCTCATTCCTGCTATCAGTCTCATTAAAATAAGGATTTAAACGGGTATTGTTTACCTTAAAAGTGTCGAACCTAGGATGACTCACCTCTACCGTACCGAATGGAAAAATATTGAATACCGTAAGAGGGATTTTTTCATTCGCTGTAGTAGTGACAATGTAGGGATCTGCAGCATCTAGTAAGACTTTATCGCCAACCTTAAGTTGATTAGGAGAGGTATCGAGCTTGTTTTGGTGTACTTTCAGTTCATCATGTGTTCTCGATTTGTGTGATCGCCATTCGTCTAGCTCCTCCATCCGTAGCCTTCGTTCTTCATGAATGTGACCTTTATCATTTTTGGAACATTGCTCGTGAACTTCTTTGAAGCTTAATTTTTGCAAAGTCATATTGTCAGTTTTAGTAGATTGATGTGGACTATTACCTTTAAAGTTCGATGTGATGCCAGAATTATGAGCTTGAAGGGTGATTGTTTCATCTCCCACACGAAGTGTAAGCTCACCTGTGCCAACATCAATAATTGTTTTAGCAGTTGCTAAAAAGGGTCTTCCTAAAATCAAAGGGGTGTTATTATCCTCCTTTATGTCTAGAATAACGAAATCAACAGGAAATATGAACTTATCTACTTTCACGATTACATCTTCAATAATACCCCTAGGGAATCTTATAGTTTTTCTGCCAGTTGAATGCTCATCCTAGTTTGTTTAGGTTTCCCAAGACCTAGTTGCTTAAACATTTTGTAAGGCATGGCGTTAATACTAGCCCCTAAATCAGTTAATGCATGACTTATATCTAAACTACCAATTAAACAAGGAATTGTCAAACTCCCTGGATCTTTCAACTTGTGGGGTAGCTTATTCTGTAGAATAGCTGAGCAGGCTGCATTTAGCTCCATATGTGATGCTTCGTCCAACTTCCACTTATTTACTAAAATCTCTTTTAAAAATTTCATTGCATTTGGCATCTGCGACAAAGCTTCAATAAACGGTAGGTTAATATGTAATTTTTTCAAAAGTTTGAGGAATTTACCGAATTGTTAGTCTAAACAGCCTTTCCTTGTCGTGTTAGGGTATGAGATACGAGGTCTATATTCTTTATTCATCATTATGAATTACCTTACTTTTACCTTTGCTCACCACAGTTTCTTGCATCAATTCTGGCTCAGGCGCAATGAATCCTTCCTTATCTTGAGTACTAATTGCGTTGAGGTGTTCCCTTGGATTAGGTTCTGTATTACTTATTAATCTACCTTGTGGTCATTCGGAGATTAGTTTGGATAGCTAGCCTATCTGAGTTTCGAGTCCTTGGATCGATGCTTATTGATTTTTAAGTGTTGTCTAAGTATTTTGGAAACGGGTTTCTGACATTGATCTGAATTTTGAGAGCATCTCCTCAAGGTTCGGTTTCTTCTATTATTGATAGTGTGGCTGTTGAAAACCCAGAGAATGTTGTGGTCTTTGATTTCCTGGACTGCCCCATGAAAAATTTGGGTGGTTCCTCCAACCTGCATTATAAGTATTACTGTATGGGCTATTTTGAGATCTAAAGTTATTTTTACCCATATAGTTGACTTATTCCTCTTCAGTTGTGGGATTGAAGGATTGATATTCTGTATGCACACCTCTTCCACTTGAGTCACACCTCATTACTGGATGTACCTATGTAGAACCAAGTAAACCATCAATCT
The DNA here is from genome assembly GCF_007990345.1 of Gossypium hirsutum. NCBI lineage: Eukaryota > Viridiplantae > Streptophyta > Magnoliopsida > Malvales > Malvaceae > Gossypium > Gossypium hirsutum. The sequence continues at coordinate 90,745,512 of NC_053433.1, read as the reverse complement.
TTTTATTGAGAAGTTCTACCTGATTTGATAGCATAGTAACTGAGTCGACGTTAAAAACGCTGGCTGTTTTCGTTGGCTTTGTCCTCATAACTTGCCACTGATAGTTATTCAGTGACATCTCCTTTATAAACTCATAAGCATTTTCTGGTGTTTTATTATTGATGGTTTCGCTAGTAGCTGCGTCAACTATTTGCTGAGTCAAAGGATTCAGACCATTATGGAATGTTTGTATTTGAAGCCAAAGCGGTAACCCATGGTGAGGGCTCCGTCTCAGTAAGTCCTTGTATCTCTCCCATGCATCGTAAAGTGTTTCTAAATCTATCTACATAAAAGAAGAGATATCATTACGTAATTTAGCCGTTTTAGCCGGCGAAAAATATTTTAGTAAAAAATTTTCGGTCCTTTGTTCCTAAGTAGTAATTGACCCTCGTGGTAACGAGTTCAACCATTGTTTAGCTTTGTTTCTCAGTGAAAAAGGAAATAACCGAAAATGAATGGCATCATCAGAAATGCCATTGATTTTAAATGTATCGCAAAATTCCAGAAAGTTTGCTAAGTGAGCATTGGGATCTTCATCCTGCAAACCACCAAACTGAACAAACTACTGTATCATTTGAATTGTGTTAGGTTTTAGTTCAAAAGTATTTGTAGCTACAGCTGGTCTAACTATTCTTGACTCAGTTCCTATTAAATAAGGTTTAGCATAGTCATACATAGTACGTGGAGCAGTATTTTGATTAGCCGCAATTGCAGGAGGTAGCTGATTGCCTTGGTTTTCAGCCATCTCGTCGGTTGGAGGTTGAGTATCATCTTCTTGCTTGTTCTGTATGTATCTTAAGCTGCGCCTTATTTCTCCCTTTTTCTCCTCTTCTAGGGTGTATTTATAGGCTTTGGAATGCCTAGAAGCCCTCAAAAGTGGCCCTTTTCGAATTGGACTTAACTTGGGCTCAGTAGGGACACGCCCGTGTCCGATTACTTCAAGCAGTGTTTGAGCCTATTAGAATGGTACGGACGTGTGCTATGCCCGTGTGAGTCATGGTCCAATTTGCCAGATTGACACGACCGTGTGGTCTGCCCGTGTAAGGAGGTCCAGGTCGTGTTGGTTTCGTACTTTGGTCCATTTTCTCCGTGTTTGGCCTGTTTCTCGTTCCTTTCGCTCTCTTATGCTCTTCTAAGTATAAAACATGAAATTAAATCATTAGAAGCATCAAATTCACCAATTCTAATGAGAAATCATCCATAAAATGCATTAAACATGGGGTAAAAATGTGTATAATTTACGATTTATCATGTCGACTATTCACACTTTTTGGCTTTTTGTCAATTTACGATTAAGGGCAGTGTTTACACACACCTGGTTACGTAAAGTGTGCACACCGCTCTTGAGCACTCCAACCTATAATCAATCATAGCACACCATTAATCAATTAACCATAAGATTAAAACAACCCCTTTTATAACACTTATCCAAAAAAAAAGCCGATTGTCACTTGCCTTGATTGAACGACTAAGGCTTTGCACACTTAAACTATTGTAAAAGACATATTACCGGCCCTCAGAGATTACCTACATTCCAACCGAATCTTATTAACTAGAATTGTTCACACAGATAGTTTGAACCAAACACCGATAGTTTGAACCAAACGTATATCAAACTTACCGAAGCTCAAAACCAAGTATAGAGGGAAGGAAACTATCGGCCTACACCCAAACAAAGGCCAAAAGCACACGGTACACCGGAGACAAAAGATAGAACAATCGCACCCCTAGCAATAATTGGCAGCAAAAGGAAGATGTTAGGTGAAATAACTACTATGGCACAGAGAGAGAGTAAGAACAACTGTTGTGCACCAGAACTCGATTGTCAAAGAACAAAAAGAGATGCCGAAAAGAGGTAGGTTCGGCTACAAGCAAAGAAGTCGACAACCAAAGGGAAACAAACAAGATGAAAAGAGAGGAAATTATCAAAAACTGAAAAAATTGAGAGAGGCAGAGAAAATGCATTCGGGTAAAGAAAATAGGGAGAGAACGTCTGTTAGAGGAGTAGAGGAAGAAGAGAAAATCGATAAGCAAGGGAACTATAGGGAAGAGACAAATTGAAAAAGATTAAAATAAAAAATACCCGAATGATCCCTTAGCAAGTTTCGGCTGCAAGAAGTGAAAAACGTTGATAGAAGCTAAAAATGGAAAGAAAATACTAACCAAAGCCAAAAATGTGAGAGGCAAGAGTTCTAAATTGGCACCACCTCTCCAATTGCCTTCAAATTCCAAAATTTTCCTCCCCAAATCCCTCAAAACCGTCTACTCCTCCCTCAACCACCTAATTCAAATTCCACTACAACTCTTCGGTAGTTTGGTTTGACTAGAACACCCATATGACCCTAGCAGCAAAATAAAACACTCTATTGCGCACACCAGAACTCAAACTTCAAACCTTAGGTAGCACTAACATGCCATTCATCCCCTAGACCAGCAGGCCCTTTCTGACATGTTATACCCATATAAATTTAAAAACCTACTGCCTAGAGATAGGGGTTTATCCATTTAAAACAAAACTTTTGCACAAGCCAAGGCTTGAACCCAAGACTTCTCAAACTCTTCCCAGGACACTTAACCACTGAAGCAGACATGCATTTGTGTAACACAAACATACAAAAATAAATATTAAGGATTTTTAGAGCGCTACAACTCTGTCCCCCTAAAAGAAAATTTTGGCCTTGAAATTTTACCAGATCAGAACAGATGAGGGTATTGTTGTCGCATTGCCTCCTCAGGTTCCCACGTGGCCTCCTCAGAGCTGTGATTACGCCAAAGAACCTTAACCAATGGGATAGACTTTCTCCTTAAAACCATTACATCATGATCTAATATCTGAATCGGCTCCTCCTCAAAAGTTAAATCTGGCCTCACCTCTATCTCCTCAACCGAAATAATATGTGCGGGATCAGAGCGGTAGCACCTCAACATAGTGTGTGGAACACATCGTGAATTCGATCCAACTCTGGAGGTAACTCCAACTGATAGGTAACTGGTCTCACACGTTTCAATATGTGGTAAGGCCCAATAAACCTAGGGCTTAACTTGTCTTTACGTCCAAACCTCAGTACCTTCTTCCATGGTGAGACCTTGACAAAAATGAAGTCCCCCACAGAATACTTAATCGCTCTACGCTTTAGATCCAAGTACGACTTCTGTCTATCTGATGCCGCCTTCAGTTGATCCTGAATTAGTCTAACTTTATCCTTGGTATCAGAAACTAATTAAGGGCCTAGAACACGCCGCTCGCCCAATTCAATCCAACACAAAGGAGTATGACACCTACGACCATATAATGCCTCATAAGGTGCCATATGTATACTAGACTGATAGCTATTGTTATAAGGAAACTCTGCTAGCGGGAAGTAATCATCCCAACTTCCTCAAAAATCAATCACACAACTTATTAACATGTTCTCCAGTATCTAAATCACCCTCTCTAACTGACCATCTCTCTAAGGATGGAACGCAATACTGAAGTCCAATCTCATACCCAGAGCTTCATGTAACTTCTTCCAAAATCAAGACGTGAAGCAAGGATCCCTTTCAGATATTATTGAAACTGGTACCCCATGCAGTCTCACTATCTCAGACACATACAGTTTAGCTAGCTTCTGCAAAGAATAATCAGTACGAACTGGTATGAAATGGGCAGATTTGGTCAATTGATCCATAATAACCCATACTAAATCCTTCCTAGTAGGCAGTAGAGGCAGCCCACCAACGAAGTCCATAGTAAATCTCTCCCACTTCCAAAGTGGAATTTTAACTGGCTGAGGCAACCCTAAAGGAAATTGATGTTCAGCCTTAACCTGCTGGCAAGTCAGACATTTACCCACGAAGTCGGTAACTTCACGCTTAAGACCCGGCCACCAATATATCTCACGAAGGTCTCAGTGCATCTTATTTCCATAAAGATGCATAGCATAAGGGCTGCTATACATCTCTCACTGTACAAACTACCTCAAATCATTATCTTTTGGCACACAGATTCTCTCACGGAAACAGAGCATCACTTTTCTATTCAGTCCAAAATCCATAGTATCCCCACTCTCAACCTGTCAAAAATGAAAACCCAACGACTCGTCTTCCATCTGTTTACCCTTTATCTGATCCATCCATGTCAGTTTAACTTGGAGCTCGGCCAACAAGCTACCATCATCAAATAAACTGAGGAGAGCAAACATCAGCCTCAGATAAGTCAAAACTCTACGACTCAGTACATCTGCCACCACATTGGCCTTCATAGGATGGTATTCGATTGTACAGTCATAGTCTTTAAGTAGCTCAATCCATCTATGTTTTCTAAGATTTAGCTCCTTCTGAGTAAGGAGATATTTGAGGCACTTCTGATCATCGTAGGTGATACACTTCTCACCGTACACATAATGCCTCCAAATTTTTAGCTTGAATACCACCGCAACCAACTCCAAGTCATGCACCAGATAATTCGCTTCATGAATCTTCAATTGCCGAGACGCATACGCTACTACCTTACCCTTTTACACCAACACACATCCCAAACCAACATGTGATGCATCGCTTTAGATAGTGAACTCTTTCCTTGACTTAGGCTGTATCAAGACAGGTGCCTAAGTCAAAACCTTCTTGAGCTTCTTGAAGCTTTCCTGCTGCCCATCAGTCCAGTTAAACAGCACACCCTTACGTGACAGTTTAGTCAAAAGTGCTGCAATCAGTGAAATCCCCTCTACAAAACGTCTATAATACCTTGCCAGTCCCAGAAAACTATAGATATTAGATACAGTCTTAGGTGGCTTCCACTCTAAAACAGTCTCAATCTTTCGAAGATCAACCCTAATCCCTTCAGCAGATACTATATGGCCGAGAAATGTTACCTCTCGTAACCAGAACTCACATTTACTAAACTTGGCATATAGTTGTTTCTCCCTCAGAATCTGTAGAACCACTCAGAGATGTTCATCATGTTTATCCTTAGTCCTCAAATACACTAGGATGTCGTCAATAAAAACCACTACGAACCGATCCAAATAAGGCTGGAGCACTCAGTTCATCAGATCCATAAAAGCCGCTAGTGCATTCGTCAGTCCAAATGACATCACTAGGAACTTATAATGACCATAATGAGTCCTAAACGCTGTCTTGTAAACATCAGTCTCTTTGAGCCTAAGTGGATGGTACCTAGATCAGAGATCAATCTTAGAGATAACTGAAGCTCCTCGAAATTGGTCGAACAGATCATCTATCCTTGGTAAGAGGTACTTATTCTTAATGGTCAATTTATTCAATTGCCTGTAATCGATGCACAAACGCATGGATCCATCCTTCTTTTTCACAAACAAAACTAGTACTCTCCACGGAGACACACTAGGGTCGATGAACCCACGATCTAACAACTTTTGAATCTGAGCTTTAAGCTCCACAAACTCCTTCGGTGTTTTTCTATAAGAGGTGATAGACACCGGAGCTGTACCAGGCAGGAGCTCAATCCCAAACTTAACTTCACGGTTTGGAGGTAACTTAGGTAGCTCATCAGGAAAGACATCCGAAAAGTCTTTAACCGTTCTGATATCTTTAACAGAAGAAACCCTAGAATCTGAATCACTAATACAGGCCAAGTACGCCTTACAACCCTTACGAACTAACTTCTTAACCCTTAATGCAGAAATCACATTTGACGAGTAGTTTCGACGCTCCCCAACTACAACTACCTCATCATCCTCAATGGTTCTCAGTACCATCCGTTTAGTAGGATAATCCAAGCTCACTCGATGTTTACCTCCCAGTCCATTCCATGTATTAAATCAAATTCTCCAAAATGAAGTTCTATCAAATCCACCAAAAAGATAACCCCTTGAACCTCTAAAGGAACATCTCTAAATAGTTTGTTTACCCTCACCGATTGCCTCAATAGATGCAGTACAGTAACCTCACTCGTAGTGCTCTCAACCAAGATATCCAGAGTCTTAGATGCAGTGCAAACTATATAGGAGTGAGTAGATCCTATATCAATCAGTGCAATATAAGGAACATCATAGATAAAGAACGTACCCATGATAACATCAGGAGCATCTCCATACTCTCAGAGACGTGTAACATAAACTAAAGTTGGCTGCCTCGTTTTAGTATGCCCAACACCTCTGTCTGGTGCTCTCTGACCACGTCCTAAACCATTACCACCTCTGGCCTGACCACGGCCTCTCAGTGGCAGCTGAACACCCCTCGGCTGTTGTGTAGTAGCCAAACCTGTAGCTTACATCTGATTAGACCTTCATGGACACTCTTTGATACGGTGCTACAATGACCCACATCTCAAAATTGCCCCAATCCTTTTTCAGCATTCACTCTGATGACGTCTCCCACAATTAGCACAGGGCTGTGGTCCAGTAATAGCAACAGGGGCCCCAACTCTAATCGGCCCATCAACTCTGGCCTTTTTCTTAGGCCTTAGAAAGGAACTCGAGGACTCTAAATCCCTCTTGTTCCTACCTCTCTCATTCTCACAATTCAGACACTCAGCGCGCTTCACCTCCTCTGCGATCTTCTCCTTATCAACTAATACAGAAAAATCTCGCTCTCTCTGTGGAGCTATTAGAATCTGTAAACTATCCCTGAGACCATCCTCGAAATGAACACATCGCTCATTCTAAGTTGCCACCATCCCTTGCGCATAGCGTCTTAGTCACAAAAATTCAGCCTCATATTCAACCACTGATTTATCCTTCTGTGTCAGATTCAGAAACTCTCTCCTCCAGGCATCCACATAACTAGCATCCACATACTTTCCCTGAAAAGTAGTCTTGAAAAACTCCCAGGTCAGTCTATTGGGCTGAGTGCCCTCTTTAACCATAAGCCACCACTGGTAAGCCTCATCTCCCAGTAGTGACACTAGACCTTTTAGTTTCTACTCGGGGGTGCAGTCGAGATTGTTCATTTAGACCAGAGTCGTTTCGTAACCGACCCTCGGCCCATACACTATTACTGGGCCCAGAGTCCTTCTCCAGAATCCGTAACATGGCTTGGGATAGCGAGTCATCCCCAGCCACACAATCATGAGACCCAGTCTTAGTCTCAGGTGAAACTAGCGCCTCCCTAGTTTTTACATTACACATGTGGCCAGATGACGAAGACCCAGCTCGAGTCCCTCCACGACCTCCGTCGCGACCTCTTGTACCCCTTCCCCAAGTACCTCTAGTGCTCATCATCGAATTGCATTTTATCTATATTAGCAGTTTTATGCATCAATTTACAATTCTAGTGTTTATTAACAGATATTTTATGGAAAATAGTATCAGTAATTAAGAGCTCTTTTTCGTAGATTGCAATCTTACTACAGTTTTTAGTTTACCCTAACTAGAGTGTTTCAGTACAGTCTACTACCTCCATTAGTCTCAACATTTCAGTTTCAACAAACAATAATTTCGGAAGACTTATAGAACGGCGTCAGAGACTCAGTGTACCACACATTCAGTAAAACATTTCAAAATACTTCAAATCATTCGAAATAGTTCTTTTAGAAATTCTAAAAAAACCTAAATCCATAGCCGAGTTTTGCAAATTGACTATGATACCACTAAATGTAACACCCCAAACCTGGCCCAGACGTTATGGCCGAATCTAATGATGTCACATGAAATTGGTTTCGAAAATTAAGTCGTAGATTAACCATTTTTCTTTGTTATCTTAAGTTATCTCTAAATCAAGTTATTTGTTTTCAAACATTTTCCATTTGTTCGCAAGTTGTTATAGTTCGCGGAAGCTTTTAAAATAGTTTACGTACCGGTGAGTGTTTTGAAAGAACACATTTGTAACTTTTGAAAACTAGTGTTTTTCTACCACTAGTGATTATGAAACATATGCACGAAAACAAATCCCAAATTAAGTTAAAATCCAAAAGGCCTTATTACAATAAAAATTCCCGAAATAATAATACTTATACTCAAAATCAAAAGCGAAAATAATAGCGGTTGTGTGGCCACCTCTGAGTCCCCTGCTGCACCGATCTATCTAAGTCTAGGGATTATCTGCGCAGTGAAACAAAAGGGGTGAGTTACAAAAAACTCAGTGTGTAATCCCCATGTACAAAAACAGTTTGCGTACAGATAACCACAGTCTGGGCATAAGCCCTCTTTCTGTAACAGTGTTAGTTCAGTTTGGGCCTTAGCCCATCTCAGTACAATAACAGTCACATATATGCAATCATAAGATTCTTACCCAACCAGCCTCTACACTCCATCTCCGTCCAACCCTACATTCCATGTGGGGATATAATCAACCCACCCAACCCTACACTACAAGTAATGTTGAATACGGCACCATACAGAAATTTGCAGCTGAACTATCAGTAAATCAGGCTCGAGGCTTATCAGTGCACTTTCTTCATATAATATAACCTCATCCCGAGGTAGTGCAATATACATCATGTCATACCATGTCATAATATTATACATGTACTCAATACAGTAAAAAATAGCATGCTAAAATATAGTCATACCTGAACATGTATATATGTATACATCAAACAGGGGCATAATAGTCACTCAGTCAATTAGGGGTCTAGGTAAGCTTACTGACCCAACAGTAGGCCCACAGTCGTCTCGAGTGCCCTTGCAACCTTAGCAGTCAAACAGGGAAAATGGGCCCACGGCCTATATTGCGGGCCCATGTAGGCCCACACAGCCTAATATGGCCTTGGCCGTGTGGATTACACAGTCTGACCCAATAATTTCTACACGTTCGTATGGTTCACCCATGTGAGGCCCACATGTCCGTGGGGCCCACATGGGCCAATTTGGCCCAATATTTCCCAACCGATTAATTTGCACATGGTCAGCCTCATCGATCACACGCCCATGTTTAGTCACACAAGATACCACACGAGTAGCTGCACGCCCGTGTAGTGTCGACTATTCACACTTTTCGGCTTTTTGCCAATTTACAACTAAGGGCAATCTTTACACACAACTTGTTACGTAAAGTGCGCACACCACTCTTGAGCACTCGAACCTATATTCAATCATAGCAAACTATTAATCACTTAACCATAAGATTAGAACAACCTCTCTTATAACACTTATAAAAAAAAGTCGATTGTCACTTGCCTTGATTGAACGATTGAGGCTTTGCACACATAAACTGTGGTAAAAGACCTATTACTTGCCCTCAGAGATTACTTGCATTCCAACCAAATCTTATTAACCATAATTGTTCACACAAATAGTTTGAACCAAACGTATATCAAATATACCGAAGTGTAAAACCAAGTATAGGGGGAAGGAAACTATCGACCTACACCCAAACGAATGCCAAAAGCACACGGTACGACAGAGAAAAAAGATAGAACAATCGCACCCCTACCAATAATCGGCAGCTAAAGGGAGATGTTAGGTGAAATAACTACTACGGCAGAGAGAGAGAGAGTAAGAACAATTGTTGTGCACCAAAAACCGATTGCCGTAGAACAAAAAAAGACAGCTAAAAGAGGCCGGGTTCAGCTACTAGCAAAGAAGTCGACAGCCAAAGGGAAAAAAACAAGATGAAAAGAGAGGAAATTATCAAAATTAGAAAGAATTGAGAGAGGGAGAGAAAGTGTATTCGGCCAAAGCAAATAGGGAGAGAACGTCTGCTAGAGGAGTAGAGGAAGAAGAGAAAATCAATAAGCAAAGGAACTGTAGGGAAGAGTAAAATCAAAAAAGATGAAAACAAAAAATAACCGAATGATCCCTTAGCAAGGTTTGGCCCTAAGAAGTGAAAAATGTTGACAGAAGCCGAAAATGGAAAGAAAATACTAACCAAAGCCCAAAATCTGAGGGGCAAGAGTTCAAATTCGCCACCACCTCTCCCACTGCCTTCAAATCCCCATATTCTCCTTTCCAAATCCCTCAAAACCGTCCACTCCTCCCTCAACCACCTAAGTCAAATTCCACTACAACTTTTCAGTAGTTCAGTTTGACTAGAACAACCACACGACCCTAGCAGCAAAATAAAACACTCCATTGCGCATACTAGAATGCAAACTTCAGACCTCAAGTAACACTAACACGCCACTCATCCCCTAGACCAGCATGCCCTTTCTGACATGTTATACCCATATTAATTTAAAAACCTACTGACTAGAGACAGGGGTTTATCCATTTAAAACAAAACTTTTGCACAAGCCAAGGCTTGAACCCAAGACTACTCTTCCCAGGACATTTAACCATTGAAGCAAACATGCATTTGTGTAACACAAACATATGAAAATAAATATTAAGGATTTTTGGGGCGCTACATGGTAAGTAGGATGACAGTAGCTAACCTAGGAGGGCCACCCTAAAGTCTATAAATAGGCTTATTTAGCACATATTATACTCAACTTTCATATCGTATAATTTTCTCTTTAAACTTAGTCTTTAGTTTTTCCCTTTTTCTTAGGTTTTAGATTTCTGCTCTTATTATTTACTTTTGTTAAAAAATCATATTCTGTAATTACTGTCAAACTCTATGAGGATTTTATGCTTAATTTCATTACAAATTAGGCTTATTCTAAACTCTATTCTTGAATTGTTCTATATGTTCATTCTTTCAATCAAATTTATATAATTTATTAGATCCATGAGGAACTAATCCTCCTGGCAGGGATTAGCGAGTGGATGTATGAATGATTAACTATTTTGCAGGGATTTCTTAATGAAACAGTTGTTCAGGAAAGGAAGAATCTAAACCCTAGGCCTGGGAACCTTAGGAAGTTATCAAGGTGGGAATTAACCCAAAATTGGTATGGCCTATCCGTGAACACCTTAACCCTAAATTGGTCTAGATTGTGAGATTGAAAGAAAAGTAGGTCTTGTTGACTCAGTATTTCAGTAGACAAATCAAACAATACTGCTAAGGTTTTTACTAGTTGATTGAACATGAAAGCCTGGGATGACAGTTGATTATGACTACCAAAGCGAGCTAATCATCCTTGCCCAGATTTGATACATGTTTGATTATTTGATTTCTCATTTTTCATTTATTTAATTTTCATTTATTTTATTTCATTTCTTATTATTTTTAGCATAGTTTGTCAAAAACCCTTCTTTGGATGCTTCTTACTATAATTCGATTAAAGTACTAATTAGATCTATTTATGTTTAAATTAGAATTAATTTAGTGCTAGCCTCCTTAGGTATGATCCTTGGAGTTCTTACTTATTCCGTTGTAACTATATTACAACCTAACCTGTATACTTGCAAATACCACTTTTCACATCTTTTGTACAAGATTTCTACTCTAGACATTGGTATGTCCGGAGGTGGTCATCATTAAGAATAAAATAAAGTAAATATATATAAAAAGTATCAGATGCATTAATGTATACTACTTTAACTCATCAAATCATTTTCCAACATTCTTATTCATTTCAAATTTCAATATCAATTTAATGCTTATTAATTTTGGCCCCTATTATCCGACAATAGACATTAAGACGGATACTCGAATCCATATAACAAGTTAATAATCCTTTGAGAATTGGATTGTTTCATTATGTCATCCCGGGTTGCCCGACAACGATGATTTTTAATATTTGTCTATACTGCTTTTTTTTTCATCTGAACGCCCGCAATGATGGCTAGTAAATCACTATATTAGTGGCTTTATAGCATGCCAACTATACCTGAATTGTGCCTAACATCATTTAACGAGGCATTATCATAATAATATCAATGTCTCCTCATTTATACACATACCAAACACAATTTCAATATTTACCACATATTTCAACTTTCACCATTTTGAATCCATCATTCAAAGCTTGTAAGGGAAAGGTACCATTACCTTAATATATATTCATATTTTATTAGAACGACCAATTAATCTACAAAAGAAAATTGAAATTAAATTATAAAATCACAAATTACAAAAGCAAAATAATGTTCATCTTTTCCTTTCCTTTCGCCTTTGATGTTCCAGCCTCATCTTTGGCTACATTTGATAATACAATTACAGAAACATCTTTTATCACACAAAGAAAATCAACACATGAATGCATTTAAATCAATTTAGTCTTTTATTACTTTAATATTTGAAACATTCAAATTACACAATCTATCCGATCAGATTTAGATCCGACTTAGTAAACATAGTACAAAAACTTCCAACTTTATTATTTATTAATAAACCCTAAAGTTTTTCACTATTTTCAAATAGATCCTAAATAAAACATTATCTTTTAATAATCTAAACTTGGTTTCAACTGATTCAGTATCACTCACCACATTGCTATCATGTTTAACGAACTTATTTTCTTTACATGAAATCTCTCAAGTTCTCAAAAAATGAAAAACTATATCTAAACTTGCTAATGCTCTAAATTAATTAATGGATGATAAATATTTATCATCATTTAACGAAAAATTCAACTAAAAAAACTCACCTTAGAAAGGTACGAAAAAAATTCAATTAAAATTGAAAAAAAAAACAAACTCACCTAAACTCTTTAGAAAGATACGATAATAGTGGGAATAAGAAGGGAAATGTTTTTTCGTTTAATTTCTTTTGTTTATTGTTTGGACGGTGGAGAAAAGAATTGAAATAAGATTTAGGGGATTTGTAACACCCCAAACCCGGCTAGACGTTATGGCCGAATCTGAAATGCCACATTGAAATAAGAATCCATATTTCGTTTTAGTGTTTTAAAAAAAACGACTTTGGTTAAGCTAACAAAGTGAATGGAAGCTGGGCACCAGGTAGGAATCCGTAACAGAGGAGGTGAGCCATGAAGGCTACTTAAGTACCAAGCTCTTCGAATGGATCCAATCCTAGACATGCCCACAACCATTGCCACACTTGGTTAAATTGAGTTGTAATTTATTTAAGTTGAAATCATTGATAAATTAAATAATCGTGGCGTGGTGTTATTTTGAAAACAATTATCATTTTGAAAACACGTCTTAAGTCTAGCCCATTTATTACCAACCAGATTAAATTTATTAAAAATAAAATAATCCCAGAAAAGAAAGAAAATCAAGTCAAAATGGCCTTATTAAAACCCAAAAATAACTAATAAATATAGCAAACTTTACAAAAACCAAACACTTATTCAAAAGCCCAAAGGCGATCACCGTGGCCACTCTGAATCCCCTCTGGCTCCAAGCCCCCAAATCAAGGCTCACCTGCAAGGTTAAGGAAAGGGGGTGAGTTTGGAAACTCAATGTGTAACAAGCCCCTTTAAGAGCCCAAAGCAATATCAGCTTGCTGGGCCTAAGCCCAAATCCAATCTCAACAAATACTGGGCCGAAGCCTTTTCATATTACATATTTCATAACATTGGGCCGAAGCCTTTACTGTAAACGGTATGGCTCGTAGGCCAATTTCATTATCACGAGTGATGTCAATGAAAGAATGAATGCAAGCCCAATTAGGGAGGCTACTCGACCCACCATCCGCTACTCTCCACCCGTACCAACCAACACACCATGTGGGGAAATGATTCAACCCACCCAACCAACACACCGTTGGCAGCATAGCCGCTTTATCATATATCTAGAGGCCTAGCCTCTTTTAATAACTGGGGCAAAGCCCTTTTCGGTAAACTGGGGCAAAGCCCATTTCAATAAACTAGGGCATAAGCCCTTTTCGGTAAACTGGAGCATAAGCCCTTTTCCATAAACTGGGGCATAAGCCCTTCTGCACTTCCTCCATCCATATAAAAACCCAACCCAATGCATTTATGAGTTCATCATGTGCATTTCATACATATCATGTGCATATCATACATATCATGTGCATATCATCTCAATCATGTATATCATATCCCACATACCAATTTTATAATTAAACCCTAGGGGTATAATGGTCATTTTTATCTAAAGGCAAAATAGTCATTTTCGTATTATAAAGGTAATTTCATAATTTTACCAAATATTAGGGTTTTCCATGTTCATTTTTAATTATTAACAATTCATATGTTTTAAACAGCGATTCTGGCCTATTTTTAGCGAAATCGAGTTATTGGGCCAAAAAAAACCCTTAATGGGCCCTACTTAGCCGATTTTGTCATCTAGGCCCATTTAGCCTATATTCCATAATGTTGTTACCAGTCTTAATGCGCAAGTTAACAGGTTTTCAGTTTTTACCAATTTTACCCAAATGGGCCCGGAAGCCCATTGGGCCCAACTTCAGCCCCTCGAGGCCCAACTTACTGTCATGCCAAAAATCATGCTCTTACCTGTTCCAATGATCCTGATCATCAACTTAGCAAATCTAACTAACCAATGAGCGTTCGCTTGCTCACAAGTCCTCGAAATGCCAGAATTTTGGCATTTCAGCTTTTCGGCATTTATCGTTTTAAGCTATGAAAAAGGGTTCGTTACACAGCTATTTTGCGATATTCCTCGCCGAGATCTCCTACACGATTTCTCCTATAATCAACCATTAATAGATCAGCTCACAATAATTGAACCAACTCGAGAACATCTAATTTCAACACTTACACATTCGGCCACCCTCTATAATGGCCTTAAGAGCCTTACCTTTGCTGAAATTGATGACTAGCTCTAGCCACTCCGATGATCCAAACTAATCCAAGTCGACCCTATGCCTTACTGCTCCTCCACTAAAAAAAACCATAAAAAGATTAAAATAAAAAACCCAATAGAGCCTATACCCACATTCGGTCATCTCCTAAATTATAGGGGTTTCGGCTTTTGTCAACAGTTACTATAGGAATCGTTTACAGTTCAAGCACTTACCACAGTCTCTCTTCTTGAATCCGTTTATGCCTAGAAGATAAGGGAATTGGCCACTAAAAAGTGAAAAGGAAAAGAGGTTTGCTGGTCAACAAAGAATCGGCACCACCTAGTCTCCACGGATTTCAGCTTTTGCGGTATTTCGGCAGTAGTGGTGGTAAGAAAAACAATAGGTGAACGAAGGGGAATAGTGGGCTGGTTTTGGAAAAGAAAAAGAAGAAAAGATGAATGGGAGGAAGGTAGATTCGGCTGGAAAAGAAAAGAGAGAAAAAGACTACACCAAAAAGAGAAAACGACACACCCTAATTCCTATTGCCGAAAATCCCTAACTAAAACCCCTCTACCGAAATCCCCTCTCTAATCCCCTCAATTCGGCTAAGCTCTATCGTCCTCTCATATCCCTAAAATCTCTCCCCTTATCCCTCCTTAATTCATGCATTTGACTGTTTCAAACTCTCTCCCACAGAGTTCCATCCAGCTTTAAACTCTAGCATGCACAAGCATAAAAATAACATTACCTTTGCCATCATAGGGAATCGAACCTAGGTCTTCCCCCAACACTTACACGCCACCTTTATAGCTCCCTAGTGGCGTCACTTTGCCACTTTACCAGATGATCTTTTTTGTGTTACATTTTACCCACAAATTTTAATAAGACCACCTATCCAAAGCCCTTAACTTCTTAAGTCTAAAATTCAAAAATTCCATCGGGTTTTGGCCAGCACATGGGCCTTCCATAAGCCCATTTACCTACTCAAATTATGAATTCCACAACCAAATACCAAATTTTAAAAACTTTACCAAAATATCGAGAATCGCAAAAAAACCCAAAAATCAGGATGTTACAACTCTACCCTCCTTAAAGAAATTTCGGCCTAGAAATTTACCTGATCCAAATAGTTGAGGGTACTGGTGACGCATCGCCTCCTCGGTCTCCCAAGTAGCTTCTTCCTTGCCATGGTTCCTCCAAAATACCTTTACTAATGGGACTGACTTCCTTCTCAACACCTTGACGTCCCAATCAAGTATTTGTACAGGTTCCTCTTCGAAAGTCAAATCCGACTGTACTTCGATTTCTGTAACTGGCACGATATGAGTTGGGTCTGAATGATATCGCCTTAGAACGGACACATGAAAAACATCGTGAATACGATCCAGCTCTGGAGGTAACTCTAGTTGATAAGCCACCGGCCCTATCCGCTTAATAATTTGATAAGGCCCAATAAACAGTGGGCTCAACTTACCCTTCTTACCAAATCTCAATATCTTCTTCCAAGGCAAAACTTTCAAAAAGACCATGTCCCCTACAGCATATTAAATATCCTTACATTTCAGATCGGCATAAGACTTTTTTCGATCCGCTGCCTCCTTTAACCGATTCTTGATCACCTTAATCTTGTCTTCAGTATCCGTTACCAACTCTGGCCCAAGTACTTGCCTTTCCCCCAATTCTGCCCAACAAATAGGCGAACGACACATTCGCCCATATAGTGCCTCGTAAGGAGCCGTCTGAATACTTGCTTAGTAATTGTTGTTATACGCGAACTCTGCCAATGGCAAATAGTCCTCCTAGCTGCCCTAAACTCAATAACACAACCTCTCAACATGTCTTCTAAAATCTGAATAACCCTCTCTGACTGCCCATCCGACTGAGGGTGGAAAGCCGTACTGAAATCCAATCACGTTCCCAACGCCTCATGTAACTTCTGCCAAAACCAAGATGTAAACCTTGGGTCTCGGTCGAAAATTATCGATACTGGCACTCCATGCAACCGCACTATCTTTGCCACATACAACTTGGCCAGCTTCTGAAGTGAGTAATCGGTTCGGACAGGTATGAAATGGGCAGATTTCGTTAGCCTATCCACAATTACCCAAACTGAATCCTTCTTAGAAGGTGTCAATGGCAACCCACTTACAAAATCCATAGTTACCCTTTCCCACTTCCAAAGTGGTATCTTTGCCAGCTGTAACAATCCTGAAGGGAGTTGATGCTCGGCCTTCACTTGTTGACATGTCAAACATCTCCCCAAAAATTCGGTCACTTCTCGCTTAAGCCCAGGCCACAATATAGCTCTCGCAAGTCTCGATACAACTTACTCCCTCCTAGATGCATAATACAAGGTCCATTATGTGCCTCTTTCAAAATCATCAATCTCAAGTCAGAGTCCTTTGGCATACAAATTCTTCCTCGAAAACAAAGAACTCCCTCGCTATTTAACCCAAAGTCTGGATTCTCCCCCTTCTCCACTTGCTGAAACCGAGAAACCAACGACTCATCTTCCAACTGTTGGTTCTTAATCTGTTTTATCCAAGTCGATCTCACTTGTAACTCTGCCAATAAGCTTCCATCGTCATACAAACTTAGACGAGCAAACATTGCCTTCAACTCCGCTACAACCCTTCGACTTAACGCATCAGCCACGACATTTGCCTTACCTGGATGGTACTCAATCGAGCAGTAATAGTCCTTTAACAACTCTATCCACCTTTGCTGTCTAAGATTCAGCTCCTTTTGAGTCAGCAAGTACTTAAGACTCTTGTGATCCGTATAGATAATGTATCTCTCCCCATACAAGTAATGCCTCCATATCTTAAGCGCAAAAATCACCACTGCCAACTCCAAGTCATGTGTAGGATAGTTTACTTTGTGAGGCTTAAGCTGTCGTGAAGCATAAGCGACCACCTTACCCTCTTGCATCAACACGCAGCCCAAACCTATATGTGACGTGTCGCTATACACAGGGAAATCCTTACCAGACTCTGGTTGAATCAACACTGGCGCTTCTGTCAAAACCTTCTTCAGTTTCTCAAAGGCCTCTTGCTGCTTATTCGTCTAAACAAAAGGTGCTCCCTTCCTTATAAGTTTCGTTAACGGTGCTGCCAACACAGAAAATCCTTCTACGAATCTCCGATAATAACCTGCCAACCCTAGAAAACTTTGGATCTCTGTTACTGACCTCGGTGGCTTCCATTCCAGAATTGCCTCAATCTTTCGAGTGTCCACCTTGATCCCCTCAGCAAACACAACATGCCCCAAGAAAGTGACTTCCTTCAGCCAAAACTCGCACTTACTAAACTTTGCATAAAGTTGCTTTTCCCTTAGCACTTGTAGCACAACACGAAGATGCTCATCATACTTTTCTTTCATTTCTGAGTACACCAAGATATCATCAATAAAAACGACTACGAACCGATCCAAGTATGGCTGGAACACCCGATTCATTAAATCCATGAATGCTGCCGGTGCATTAGTCAAACCAAAAGGCATTACCAGAAACTCGTAATGACCATATCGAGTCCTGAATGCCGTCTTATAAATATCCACTTCCTTAACTCTCAACTAATGATATCCTGACCGAAGGTCGATCTTAGAAAATACCGAGGCTCCTCTTAGTTGATCAAATAGATCGTCAATTCTTGGTAATGGATACTTGTTCTTGATGGTCAGTTTATTCAACTACCGATAGTCAATACACATTCGCATAGTCCCATCTTTCTTCTTTACGAACAACACTGGTGCGCCCCACGAGGATACACTTGGTCTTATAAACCCTCTATCCAACAATTCCTGAATTTGAGCTTTCAATTCTACCAACTCCTTAGGTGCCATCCTATAAGGCGCAATGGACACAGAAGCTGTTCCAGGTAACAAGTCGGTTCCAAACTTGACTTCTCTGCTCGGGGGTAATCCAAAAAGTTCTTCTGGGAATACATCTTGAAATTACTTAATGGTCCTAACTGGCTCTACCGTTATCTCCTCCAGTTCAGTTTGACTTACAAAAGCCAAGTACGCCTCACAGCCTTTCCGCATCAACTTCTCGGCCCTTAAAGCCGAAACAACATTGGACAAATAATTCCTTCGCTCCCCTATGACCATTATCTCCTCATCTTTGGCAGTTCTTAGTACCATTCTCTTTGTAGCACAATCCAACGTCGCCTTATGCTTAGTTAGCTAGTCCATTCCCAAGATAAGATCAAAATCCCCAAATGGCAGCTCCACCAAATCTCCTTCAAAAATCTTATCTTGTGTCTCTAAAGGCACCGCCCTAAAGAGTTTATCTACCTTAACCGAGTGTCCTAAAGGGCTTATCACCGACACCCCACTCACAATCTCCTCAGGAAGCACACCCAATTCCCCAGATACATCACAAGCAACATACGAGTGAGTGGAACCCACATCAATTAAAGTAGTGCAAGGCATGCTATGAATGAAAAACGTACCGGTTATAACATCAGGAGCGTCACCCTCCTCATGATGTCGTGCAGCATAAACCAATGCCGGCTGTCGAGCTTCAACATGTCCAGCACCCCTGCCAGGTGCCCCACGTCCTCGTTCATTACCATTGCCACCTCTACCTTGCCCACGACCTCTCTGTGGTGGTGGTCCTCCTCGCTGTGGTTGGACATCCCTTTGCTCCGCAGCTAGTTCCTGAGCTGTTCTCCGAGGAAATTCTCTAAACTTATGCTCCTTAGACCCACATCAAAAACATGCTCCAGTTCGTTTACAGCACTCCCCCATATGCACCTTACCACAGTCCCTGCATATGTTTTAAACAGCGATTCTGGCCTATTTTTAGCGAAATCGAGTTATTGGGCCAAAAAAAACCCTTAATGGGCCCTACTTAGCCAATTTTGTCATCTAGGCCCATTTAGCCTATATTCCATAATGTTGTTACCAGTCTTAATGCGCAAGTTAACAGGTTTTCATTTTTTACCAATTTTACCCAAATGGGCCCGGAAGCCCATTGGGCCCAACTTCAGCCCCTCGAGGCCCAACTTACTGTCATGCCAAAAATCATGCTCTTACCTGTTCCAATGATCCTGATCATCAACTTAGCAAATCTAACTAACCAATGAGCGTTCGCTTGCTCACAAGTCCTCGAAATGCCAGAATTTTGGCATTTCGGCTTTTCGGCATTTATCGTTTTAAGTTATGAAAAAGGGTTCGTTACACAGCTATTTTGCGATATTCCTCGCCGAGATCTCCTACACGATTTCTCCTATAATCAACCATTAATAGATCAGCTCACAATAATTGAACAAACTCGAGAACATCTAATTTCAACACTTACACATTCGGCCACCCTCCATAATGGCCTTAAGAACCTTACCTTTGCCGAAATTGATGACTAGCTCTAGCCACTCCGATGATCCAAACTAATCCAAGTCGACCCTACGCCTTACTGCTCCTCCACTAAAAAAACCATAAAAATATTAAAAGAAAAAACCCAATAGAGCCTATACCCACATTCGGTCATCTCCTAAACTATAGGGGTTTCGGCTTTTGTCAACAGTTACTATAGGAATCGTTTACAGTTCAAGCACTTACCACAGTCTCTCTTCTTGAATCCGTTTATGCCTAGAAGATAAGGGAATTGGCCACTAAAAAGTGAAAAGGAAAAGAGGTTTGCTGGTCAACAAAGAATCGGCACCACCTAGTCTCCACGGATTTCAGCTTTTGCGGTATTTCGGCAGTAGTGGTGGTAAGAAAAACAATAGGTGAACGAAGGGGAATAGTGGCCTGGTTTTGGAAAAGAAAAAGAAGAAAAGATAAATGGGAGGAAGGTAGATTCGGCTGGAAAAGAAAAGAGAGAAAAAGACTACACCGAAGAGAGAAAATGGCACACCCTAATTCCTATTGCCGAAAATCCCTAACTAAAACCCCTCTGCCGAAATCCCCTCTCTAATCCTCTCAATTCGTCTAAGCTCGATCCACCGCTCAAATCCCTAAAATCTCTCCCCTTATTCCTCCTTAATTCATGCATTTGACTGTTTCAAACTCTCTCCCACAGAGTTCCATCCAGCTTTAAACTCTAGCATGCACAAGCATAAAAATAACATTACCTTTGCCATCACAGGGAATCGAACCCAGGTCTTCCCCCAACACTTACACACCACCTTTATAGCTCCCTAGTGGCGTCACTTAGCCACTTTTCCAGAGGATCTTTTTGTGTTACATTTTACCCACAAATTTTAATAAGACCACCTATCCAAGGCCCCTAACTTCTTAAGTCCAAAATTCAAAAATTCCACTGGGTTTTGGCCAGCACATGGGCCTTCCATAAGCCCATTTACCTACTCAAATTATGAATTCCACAACCAAATACCAAATTTTAAAAACTTTACCAAAATATCGAGAATCGCAAAAAAACCCAAAAATCAAGATGTTACATTAATATTATGAAAAAATATAAAATATCTAAATAGTATGTCAGAGGGATTATGTATTGAAATGGTACATTCATGCAAATGGAGGGTGGTGCATGGCGGCACCACCCTAAAATCTAACATCCTTGGCCAAAAAATATATATTATTTTAAATGTGGTGCTTACCTAATAGGCGGCACCACATTTGTACCTAACTAGTATGAAACCGGTATTTATATACAAATACAGTGCAGGGGTGTGGTGCCTATCTAATAGGCAGTACCAGTGACAGGGGTCATTGGTGACCCCTATCTAATAGGAGGCACCAATATTAAATTTTCCCTACTTAACCGTCCGGCTCAATAATAAAGCTTAGATAAAAAAAAAGCAAAACATAAGGAAGAAGAGAGGGAGAAGAAAGAAAGAAAGGAAAGGTTTTTTTATTTTTACTTTTAAATAGAATATATTATGATGAGAATAAATTATTTTGTTAGTATTATATAGTAATAAATTATTTTTTTAGTATTATATAGTTTATTTAGCGTTATTTTTATGTTTTGTTTTAAAGTTATTTTGTTTATTATGATTTGTTAGATTATAAATGTAAATTTATATTAATTTTTAAGTTATTTTGTTAGTAAGTTTTGTGTTTAGGTTAATTATTTGTTTAAGGTTTATTGTGATTTGTTAGGTAATGAATGTTATGTTTTAATATTTTTTAATATATTTGAAAGTTATTTTTTTAGTATTATAAAGTAATTGTTAGTTAATGATAACAACAGAAAAAAATAGATAAATACTGAAAATCAAAATCAAAATAATTTTTTGTCATAGATATTGGTAGAAATGGCAATAAATTTGATATTACCTGATGAGATAATAACCTCAGCACAAAGGTAGAAAGTTGATAAAATGATGAGAGAATTGCAAGATTACATAATGAAAGCAAAAGAAAACATCATTCAACACCTTATTATAGTAAATCATAAGATGCAAGAAGTGTTATGGAAGGGTCATGAACTAATTAGAAAGAATAAAGTGCAATACTTAACCCTTAGAGGGACATTAATAGAACAGGAGCATCAAATCATTTTAGACCAGCGTTGGAAGGAATTAGTACCACGAACCTATTAGAATCTAGTTATATACTTCATGAAGTTTATAATCTCTTATGGAGCAAGGAAAATAGTGAGACAAAGTGTAGGTTCATGAAAGTTGACTGGGAAGCAAAATGTGTTTACATACCATGGATCGATAAATTAGTTCTTAGGAAAGTACCAAGATAATTTATAAATTCAATACCCGTTATAAAAATTGAAGAGGAAGAAGATCTTGAAGAATTTCCAAATTGGATTGTAGGAGATGAATTTGAAGAGAATTCAAAATTTAATATAGAAAATTTCCCAGAGGAAGATCCAAGATCAGAGATGGAAGAAAATGTATAAATGAATTTTAAGTGGTTAAATGTAAAGATAAATGTTATTCATGTACAAAATGAGAACTAAAAAGGTCTGAGCTTATGAATGAAAAAATTTGCATATTGATATAATTTTGATCTCATTTTATTCATTAAATTTTTTGTGTAAGTATTCTTTTGTTGTTCAAAATTGTTTTGAGAATTTTTATTTCTTTTTTAACAAATTGAGTATTGAATATAGATAATCATTTTTCGTATGTGTTTTTTTTGATGGAATAATCCTAACAACAATCGTTAGATGCATTTCGAATGTCGCCAACAAATAGTAATGAGATTTAATAGAAATGTCTCGTTTGATGGTATGAAGGAAAGAATTAGTGCAAAAATTGTTAGACATTGTGGAAGAAGGATCTCGAAACTTTTCTACAAGTTTCCAGTTTCAAAAAATCCCATCAAATTCACCAAAATAGAACTTGTAGACAATGAAAATGTGGAGACAATAGTCGCTGTTTATTGTGGGAATCGGAGTGACCAAAAGTCACCAATTCAGTTATTTTTTAAGTTAGCTAGAGTGGAGCCAACTGAGGATCTGACTCCATTAGGTGAAGAACATGGAGCTCAAGAACAATATATGGTGGCTCTGATATCGTACATTGATAGTTAGTCGACTGTACACAGGATCGATATCGATCTAAATATTGCACCCGATATATATGTGGTTGGTGATAATGGATACGATAATAGTGATTCTTGTAATCACGAGGTCAATAGTGATATTGATCCCGATGTGGACGAGGTCCTGGATGATATTGAGGACGAAGATGTGAATGACGATGGAAACATTAATGCGTCTTCAGTCGGGAACCAGCTTCAATGTATTGTGATACACAATAATCCTAGGGCACACATGTCGCTCATAGACCCTGAAATACTACATGTTCACCGACTGCCCGTACATGGGCCAAAGATTCGAAAGTAAGAAATAGTGCGTATTTGCAATTAAGTGTATAGCATGAATATATCAGTGGGCTACAAAGTAGTCGTGTATAAACCAACATTATATATTGGGGGTGTTGGAAGTTGGTGAAAGGCTGCAATTGGCGGGTATGAGCCACATTTATTCAGAAGTCGCAGATGTGGGAGATACAAAAATTTGTTGAGCCTCACACATGCACGTCAACACGTATGACAGAAGATCATCAAAAAATTTATTCCAAAACTATCCGTACGCGTATCGTACCAATAGTGAAGGACTTGCCTGTAACACCCCTATCCCGTAACCGTCGCCAGAATAGGTAAGGGGCATTACCGGACTTGTAACTCATGTCAGAACAGTAAAATTTTAAACTTTTTCTTGAAATAAAGATCATTCATTTAAATAAGTACTAAGCACAGCCAGAGATAAAATTTAAACTTCACTAAGTAAACATTCAAAAGATGCCATTTTCGCATGGCTTATATACATTAACCAAAAATATTCTTCCG
This sequence comes from Gossypium hirsutum, assembly GCF_007990345.1. Lineage (NCBI taxonomy): Eukaryota > Viridiplantae > Streptophyta > Magnoliopsida > Malvales > Malvaceae > Gossypium > Gossypium hirsutum. The sequence continues at coordinate 90,721,734 of NC_053433.1, read as the reverse complement.
CCACTAGTCTATTCTATACATGCCATAAAATAGTTTTAAACATAACAGTAACAAGCAGTGGATAGTGATAGTGTGACTAGTTGCTGACAATCCCTGAGCCTGTAGCTTCGCAATGAGATCTATAAAACAGAGGAAACAGAGTAAACGGAGTAAGCATTACAATGCTTAGTAAGTTTTAAGCAGTGTCAACAGATAACAATCAAATTATAACATAGTTGTTCGTATTTTTATTTCACTCTTCCTTCGGGCATACCATCCCTTTACCGAATATGCACATCTCATCATATACAATAGGCAGATAAACTTTCACATAAAAGTGAGCTCATGTGACATAGATATATCGTATGATTTCACATAACCTCTCACACTGATCCGATGTCACATAATCATAGGAATAGTCTCATAGATTGCTCTCGTATGCATCACATAACTACCTTATGATTTAGTGCAAATCAAGCTCACATATAAACTTGGAGTACATACCTGTTTAACCTTTCGCATTGAATATATTTATAAGCAATTCTTATTACGAAGTCTTACCCGGACATAATCTCCACACGAAGTTATCGGGTCTTACCCGGACAAAATCCCCACACGTAGTCATCGGGTCTTTAGAGCTCGGATATAGTACGAGCACGAAGCTTATGGACATTAATCAATGATAATGTTCTCGCATAAAGCCTGCGGGGTTTTAACCCGGATATAGTATTGACACAAATGCCCTTCGGGACTTATCACATTTATACACTTTCACATCCATCACGTTGGCCACTCGGCCCTGTCACATATATACACTTTCACATTCATCACATCGGCCATTAGGCCTTATCACATATATACACTTTCACATTCATCACATCGGCCATTAGGCCTTATCACATATATACACTTTCACATTCATCACATCGGCTATTAGGCCTTATCACATATATACACTTTCACATTCATCACATCGGCTATTAGGCCTTATCACATATATACACTTTCACATTCATCACATCGGCCATTAGGCCTTATCACATATATACACTTTCACATTCATCACATCGGCTATTAGGCCTTATCACATATATACACTTTCACATTCATCACATCGGCCATTAGGCCTTATCTCATATATGCATGTTCACATCCACCACATAGAATCCTAAATCAAAATATAGATTTTCATGTATTCACATCACAATTATCCAAATATACTTCACATACCACATATACTTTCACGTATACACACTATCTTGGCTGAATCTACATCTATCATTTTCCAATATCACAATTTAGAATTCACGTATGGGTTTAATCAATAGCTTATGAGCAACTAAAACAAGTTTATCAAGGTTTACAACACAATCTCAAATTCAGCACAAGCTGTTTTTCCTGAGCAATAGTCACTAAATTATTTATAACTGGAGCTACAAAACTCCAAATCACTTTCCGTTAATTTTTCCTGAATATAGACTCGTATATCTTCCATCCATAAAATTTCCAGAATTTTAGGTTTGGCCAATCAATACCAGATTTTTCTTAAAATTTCCCCTGTTTCACTATTTGACTAATCTGACCACTCTTCACTACGAATAAAATTTCTCATTTTAAAGAATTAAAAATGTGTTTTATTTGATTTCATTTGAAACTAGACTCATTAAGGAGACTAAGCATATAAATTTTATCTTATAACCATTTTTGTACAATTTATAATGATTTTCTAAAAACAGAACAGAGGATTACAGTGTCATTCTGCGCTGTCTCACACAACTTTAAGTATCTCATTATCGGAAATTCCTTTGCTTACACGGTTTCTTTTATAAGAAACTAGACTCATTAAGATTTAATTTCATGTCTCATTCAGCCTCTAATTCAAATCCATAAATTTATGGTGATTTTCTAAATTCACGTTACTGCTGCTGTCCTAAGCAGACTATTTCAAATTACCCTTAAATTCCCAAGCTCAAACACTTAAGAACTTACCATTTGAGCTTAGAACATATCATGGCCACATCATATCTTATTAAATCAACTCATCATGTCCTATTATAATGGAATTTACTCAATGTTTAATCACTTAAAACTTACCTCGGATGTTGTCGAACGATTTCGGCGGCTATTCGATCACTTTTTCCTTTCCTTTATCCAACTTTGACCCCACTTGCTCTTGAGCTAAATAAGTATAGATAGAGATGTTTAATATTCTGATCAATAGTGTTTACTTATTATTCACATTCGGTAATGAAATATCCATCTCATTTTAATATATTATCATTACCACAATTAGTCTTAAACCTACCGATTTCATAAATAATATATGTTCGTACACAAATGTTACTTTCACCAAATGCTCTTGTAATTAAAGTAATAACTTATCAATCGACTATCAAAGCCAAATGTCACTATATTACTAGATATACATGCACCCACATACATAAGCTCAATAATCATAATATAACATCATGTAATTATATTATTATTGTAGCCGAATATACTTGGTCATACATACCCAAAACAAAATCAAATTCCAAAAATTTTTTTATTTCATTTGCTCACTAACCGAATTCACTTACCATGTTCACAAACACTCTTCAACGATTTCTTTTCTTCAGTCAAACACAAAATTTTCCATCTCAAAATTTATTTTCCTACTAATTTAACTTACTCCGAGGTTGAATGCTACTTTAGTATTAAGCTTATATTCTCTTCGTTATTAAGTAATTGTTCATAGCTCAACTAGCATCCATTTTCGATTCAACACAAAAATTCATAGCCGAATGTTGTTTATCTTAAGCTATCATTATATTATCAAAATTGAATTAATTAAACTCATATAAGCACTATCAAAACCAAAATCTATGTCTAGCATTACTCAAGGTCTATACTAAAAAAATCAATTACAAAGCCGAATTGTTCAAGTAACTCAACCATTTCACATTCATCTATTTCATATACAAATACCAACACTTAAGTATTAACTAGTTAAACTTCAAATAACCACAAAAAAAACAACAATCTAACCCCTTAATTTCTACTATGGCCGAAAGCTTAAGACATTACCCAACTCAAAATTTTGTCATGGGTTAAGCAAGGAACTTAAGAACTAACTCAAAATATACTAAAATTTCAAGAATTAGCATGAACTACTCACCTTATTCTTGAGTTCAAGATCACTGAATGGTTGTTCTTTGCTTCCTTTAGAATCGGCTAGGAAGAAACATGGATGAAGACTTTGTTCCTTTCACCCATTTCCTTCCTTTAATTATTCTTTCTTTATTTTATTGCATTTACCCATGATAATATGGCATCTAGCTAATTAAAGTTAATAGAAAATTCATATTTGATTATATAATTTGTAGCATGGCCGGCCACTACCTATAGTTTGGCTAATTTGACATGCAAGTACAAGCACTTTCCAACATATATTAATAGGCCACTTTAGCATTTGCCTAGCACATTTCTAAATTTTCTCATACAAGTCCTATTTAATAATTTCGCATACAAATGATAAAATTAAAGTATGAAACTTCCACACATTCATATTCACATATAATAAGCATCGAATATGACTGTTAATTATTTTTATGACTCGATTTCGTGGTCCCGAAACCACTTTCCGACTAGGGTCAAATTAGGGGTGTCACAACTCCCCCCCCTTTTAGGAATTTTTGTCCCCGAAAATTTCTACTGATGCATAGTTTAGGATAACGTCCTCTTATTGAATTATATCCATATAAACATTAGCTCATTGATAGCAATTGTAATTCATTACTGATTTCGCATCGATCTATAAAATCCTTTTCTTATCTTAAAACAAATACATAAACATTTCTACAAGTATGCACATATATCTCATTTTCTTGATTTCATAAGTAATAATCACTTAATTTAATTCACAATTGCATCTCAAACACATATTAAGCACATATTAATATGTATAATTCACATCATCAACCCACATATTTGTAACCCACATTTTCATTCATGTATAAGCTGTAACCTGACCGAAAGTACACATATACTCAAACATCCCAATAAATATCCTTTATCACTCCATCATATCTCACTATTCAACTTAACCTATTTCCAACAGAAAATCAACTTCCACATACCTGAACATTGAGTTCATTTAGCACATTCAATCACCGTTAACGATACCCGTATACAATCGATTTGGCAACAAGCCTCATATTGTATACCGGCAAGGGATTTATTTTAGCACATAACCCATATATCCAAAATTATCAGCATTCATCACAAATTCTTACAGACTTTCAAATGTCAAACTTAATCGAAATAATTTCTTGAATATGATTAACAAAAAAATAGGGGTCATTTAGCAATAGCACATATGACTTCATATACCAAGCATTCCATAGACTAAATTCATAACACATTTACAACATGAATTCATTTCTTAACAACATATCCACCATCTTTTTACTTTCATCTGATTTTCTCATACCTTCCGTACATACCTATATCACTTATTCTGATCTTACTTAATTTATCATCTTAAATATACCTGTTGAATCATTCGAAATCATTACGGATACTCATTAAGCACATATAGCTCTTACAATGCCATATCCTAGATATGGTCTTACATATTCTCACATATCAAGCCGATGCCATGTCCCAGACATGGTCTTACACACTATCTCAAATCAATGCCTTCGTCCCAGACGAGGTCTTACATGAATTCCACTTCACACACTTAGTGCCCACTGATCGATCTCGCACTCATAGTGCTCGGTTAAAGGAATTCGTACACATACAGTGCCTCTAATCATTCACACACATAGTGCTCTTATTCATTCACATTGAAATGACTTAACCAAGTCTATAAACATCATGTATGTACACTTGTAAACATATCATCTCATTTAAATTTGAATTCGTATAGTAATGAACACTTAAACTTTGCTCAAATTACCGGCACGAAGCCTACTAGGCACGAAGGCCCGAATACACGTCACCAGCATGATTGCTCTTCGGGACCTAGCCCGGATATAACACCAGCACGAATGCTCTTCGGGGTTTAGCACGGATATATCACTAGCACGAATGCTCTTCGGAACTTAGTCCGGATACATCACTAGCACGAATGCTCTTCGGGATTTAACCTGGATATATCACTAGCACGAATGCTCTTCGGAACTTAGTCCGGATATATCGCTAGCACGAATGCTCTTCGGGACTTAGCCCGGATATATCACTCTCAATTCTCATGTACATATACACATATAGCAATACACATTAGCATATCATTTACATTACTTGAATACAAACACAACATGCTTATCGACCATTCAACTTCCAGTTCCATAGCCACATACAAAAATCACATTTATAGTCATAACACTCTTTCAAAATTGCATCACTTATACCCTTATAATTCAATCCAAATCGAAATTCAAATACGAGTACATGATGCGTACCTGATCGACTTAATAATTTAGGCATATCTAAGTGAAGTTATATCGCAAATTCTCATAGTCAGAAGCTTGCTACAGCTCAATCAGGATCAAGATTCATTACAATACAGCAAACACATTTTTAATAGCCAAAAATCATCACACTATCATTTTATCACTTTATGGCATGTATAAATAGACTCACGCGTGCTACGTTAGTCCTAGAATCGACTAAACTGTAGCTCTGATACCAATAAAATGTAACACCCCTATCCCGTAACCGTCGCCAGAATAGGTAAGGGGCATTACCGGACTTGTAACTCATGTCAGAACAGTAAAATTTTAAACTTTTTCTTGAAATAAAGATCATTCATTTAAATAAGTACTAAGCACAGCCAGAGATAAAATTTAAACTTCACTAAGTAAACATTCAAAATATGCCATTTTCGCATGGCTTATATACATTAACCAAAAATATTCTTCCGCCACTAGTCTATTCTATACATGCCATAAAATAGTTTTAAACATAACAGTAACAAGCAGTGGATAGTGATAGTGTGACTAGTTGCTGACGATCCCCGAGCCTGTAGCTTCGCAATGAGATCTATAAAACAGAGGAAACAGAGTAAACGGAGTAAGCATTACAATGCTTAGTAAGTTTTAAGCAGTGTCAATAGATAACAATCAAATTATAACATAGTTGTTCGTATTTTTATTTCACTCTTCCTTCGGGCATACCATCCCTTTACCGAATATGCACATCTCATCATATACAATAGGCAGATAAACTTTCACATAAAAGTGAGCTCATGTGACATAGATATATCGTATGATTTCACATAACCTCTCACACTGATCCGATGTCACATAATCATAGGAATAGTCTCATAGATTGCTCTCGTATGCATCACATAACTACCTTATGATTTAGTGCAAATCAAGCTCACATATAAACTTGGAGTACATACCTGTTTAACCTTTCGCATTGAATATATTTATAAGCAATTCTTATTACGAAGTCTTACCTGGACATAATCTCCACACGAAGTTATCGGGTCTTACCCGGACAAAATCCCCACACGTAGTCATCGGGTCTTTAGAGCTCGGATATAGTACGAGCACGAAGCTTACGGACATTAATCAATGATAATGTTCTCGCATAAAGCCTGCGGGGTTTTCACCCGGATATAGTACTGACACAAATGCCCTTCGGAACTTATCACATTTATACACTTTCACATCCATCACGTTGGCCACTCAGCCCTGTCACATATATACACTTTCACATTCATCACATCGGCCATTAGGCCTTATCACATATATACACTTTCACATTCATCACATCGGCCATTAGGCCTTATCACATATATACACTTTCACATTCATCACATCGGCCATTAGGCCTTATCACATATATACACTTTCACATTCATCACATCGGCCATTAGACCTTATCACATATATACACTTTCACATTCATCACATCGGCCATTAGGCCTTATCTCATATATGCATGTTCACATCCATCACATAGAATCCTAAATCAAAATATAGATTTTCATGTATTCACATCACAATTATCCAAATATACTTCACATACCACATATACTTTCACGTATACACACTATCTTGGCTGAATCTACATCTATCATTTTCCAATATCACAATTTAGAATTCACGTATGGGTTTAATCAATAGCTTATGAGCAACTAAAACAAGTTTATCAAGGTTTACAACACAATCTCAAATTCAGCACAAGCTGTTTTTCCTGAGCAATAGTCACTAAATTATTTATAACTAGAGCTACAAAACTCCAAATCACTTTCCGTTAATTTTTACTGAATATAGACTCGTATATCTTCCATCCATAAAATTTCAAGAATTTTAGGTTTGGCCAATCAATACCAGATTTTTCTTAAAGTTTCCCCTGTTTCACTGTTTGACTAATCTGACCACTCTTCACTACGAATCAAATTTCTCATTTTACAGAATTCAAAATGTGTTTTATTTGATTTCATTTGAAACTAGACTCATTAAGGAGTCTAATCATATAAATTTTATCTTATAACCATTTTTTTACAATTTATAATGATTTTCTAAAAACAGAACAGAGGATTACAGTGTCATTCTGCGCTGTCTCACACAACTTTAAGTATCTCATTATCGGAAATTCCTTTGCTTACACGGTTTCTTTTATAAGAAACTAGACTCATTAAGATTTAATTTCATGTCTCATTCAGCCTCTAATTCAAATCCATAAATTTATGGTGATTTTCTAAATTCACGTTACTGCTGCTGTCCTAAGCAGACTATTTCAAATTACCCTTAAATTCCCAAGCTCAAACACTTAAGAACTTACCATTTGAGCTTAGAACATATCATGGCCACATCATATCTTATTAAATCAACTCATCATGTCCTATTATAATTGAATTTACTCAACGTTTAATCACTTAAAACTTACCTCGGATGTTGTCGAACGATTTCGGCGGCTAATCGATCACTTTTTCCTTTCCTTTATCCAACTTTGACCCCACTTGCTCTTGAGCTAAATAAGTATAGATAGAGATGTTTAATATTCTGATCAATAGTGTTTACTTATTATTCACATTCGGTAATGAAATATCCATCTCATTTTAATATATTATCATTACCACAATTAGTCTTAAACCTACCGATTTCATAACTAATATATGTTCATACACAAATGTTACTTTCACCAAATGCTCTTGTAATTAAAGTAATAACTTATCAATCGACTATCAAAGCCAAATGTCATTATATTACTAGATATACATGCACCCACATACATAAGCTCAATAATCATAATATAACATCATGTAATTATATTATTATTGTAGCCGAATATACTTGGTCATACATACACAAAACAAAAATCAAATTCCAAATTTTTTTTTTATTTCATTTGCTCACTAACCGAATTCACTTACCATGTTCACAAACACTCTTCAACGATTTCTTTTCTTTAGTCAAACACAAAATTTTCCATCTCAAAATTTATTTTCCTACTAATTTAACTTACTCCGAGGTTGAATGCTACTTTAGCATTAAGCTTATATTCTCTTCGTTATTAAGTAATTGTTCATAGCTCAACTAGCATCCATTTTCGATTCAACACAAAAATTCATAGCCGAATGTTGTTTATCTTAAGCTATCATTATATTATCAAAATTGAATTAATTAAACTCATATAAGCACTATCAAAACCAAAATCTATGTCTAGCATTACTCAAGGTCTATACTAAAAAAATCAATTACAAAGCCGAATTGTTCAAGTAACTCAACCATTTCACATTCATCTATTTCATATACAAATACCAACACTTAAGTATTAACTAGTTAAACTTCAAATAACCTCAAAAAAAAACAACAATCTAACCCCTTAATTTCTACTATGGCCGAAAGCTTAAGACATTACCCAACTCAAAATTTTGTCATGGGTTAAGCAAGGAACTTAAGAACTAACTCAAAATATACTAAAATTTCAAGAATTAGCATGAACTACTCACCTTATTCTTGAGTTCAAGATCACCGAATGGTTGTTCTTTGCTTCCTTTAGAATCGGCTAGGAAGAAACATGGATGAAGACTTTGTTCCTTTCACCCATTTCCTTCCTTTAATTATTCTTTCTTTATTTTATTGCATTTACCCATGATAATATGGCATCTAGCTAATTAAAGTTAATAGAAAATTCATATTTGATTATATAATTTGTAGCATGGCCGGCCACTACCTATAGTTTGGCTAATTTGACATGCAAGTACAAGCACTTTCCAACATATATTAATAGGCCACTTTAGCATTTGCCTAGCACATTTCTAAATTTTCTCATACAAGTCCTATTTAATAATTTCGCATACAAATGATAAAATTAAAGTATGAAACTTCCACACATTCATATTCACATATAATAAGCATCGAATATGACTGTTAATTATTTTTATGACTCGGTTTCGTGGTCTCGAAACCACTTTCCGACTAGGGTCAAATTAGGGGTGTCACATTGCCGACCATTAAAGTTTTGGTACTAATTGTCAAAATGTAGGTACGTTTTCAGTATCGAATATCATATCGAAAGGCGAGAATAGCTAAATAGATGGCAATGAAGCAATTGTATAGGGATTCAGATGTGTCATACAATGAGCTATAGGGATGGATAGCCACTATGCTGTATTGAGTTATAGACATGAACTTATTATGGCCTGGATGACCAACTACAATTGAAAAAAGAATTTTCCATCGGATGTTCTGGACATTTGATCCATGCGTTCGCCCATTTCCCCACTACAAGTCATTTGTGAAAGTAGATGGGACCTGGCTATACAAAAAATATACACAAATCCTACTTCTTGTGGTTGCTCAAGACGAGAACAAGAACATCTCCGAATAGCATTTGTCATCGTAGATAAGGAGAACATGAAATCGTGGGAATTCTTCCTTACTAACCTGTGGAGGTATGTTATTAGCAATGATAATATTTTCATCATCTCCGATAGAGGGAAAGGATTAATTATTGCCATTAGGCATTTCGATATGCCATGAAGATCCATTTACTACATCCAGTACATCACGACTAACTTCCATCGAGATTATAAAAATACAAACTAGCAGAGACAAGTTGTGAGAATAGGTAAAGGATAAATATTATCTTTTCAATATATGTTTTAATGTTTTAAAGCGAGATTGTAACTTATCTTTTCTTAATACATACACAGCAAGCTAGAGCTACACATTTTTCAGTAAAGAATGACTTGACTTGAGAGTGACATGGAGGGTTAAACGAAACCGTGGCAATAGGCTCAATGTTTCGACGAAGGCTTTCGCACAATGTCTGCACGAACAAAAAATTTACATAATGTTTTGACGAAGGCTTTCGCACAACCCATAGCAATAGGTTCTTTCAAGGCTTTCACACAAAAATTTTCCACAATTATTTAAGAACCTGTGTCCTGAGGAGTGTTGGAGAAGTCCTAAGTTCAAGCCTTGGCTTGTGCAAAATTTTTGTTTTAATTGAATAAAACCTTTGCTACTAGATAGTGGGTTCTTAAATAATTGTGGAAAAAGAAAGTCATAAAAAACCTATTGGTCCAGGGGATAGTGGCGTGTTGCTACTGCTAAAGGACTTGAGTTTGAGTCATACTACACGCAAGGATGTTTTATTTTGCTAGTTGTTGTGTGAGAGATTTTATGTCAGTGGTACTTTGATTCTTGGATGATTGAAATGTTTGAAGGGTGTAGGGGTTTGTGTTGCCGAAATTTAGGAGGAAAAAGGGGAAATTTGGATTGTGATTGGTTGAGGATGTTGTGGAGATATTTTAGGAGGAAATCAAGGGGATGTGAAGTCGGGGAGTGTTGGTGTCGAATGGGGACTCTAGGTACACAAGGAAATTCAATTGGAGTGTAGTAGGTTTCTTTTCTCCATTTCGTTTGTTTCCAAGTTTTTCTCTTTTTGCTTCTTTGCATTTTTGGTTTGGCAGGCTGACTTTTGCTTGGTGTCTTTCAAGTACTCTTGTTTTTGCATTTGGGTGCAACTTTAATCTCCCTTTAGGTCAATGGGTTAGCCGACTTCCTTTTCCATTCTTTTTGTCTATCTCTCTCACAAATTGCACTTTTTTGTGGGGTCGATTCCTTTCTATTCTCCCCTCTCTTAAGTTTTGGTTGATTTCTTCATCATTCCCTCTTATCACTTTCAGTTTTAGATTCTACCTTCTTCCTCCCACAATCGGTTGTACCTTAGACCGAATACCTCGTCTCCCTCCTTTTTTGCTCTTCTCTCTGCTCTCTCTCAATCCTTTCCCTTTTCACTGGTGTGTTGGCCGAATATTATTTGGTAAGTCCCTATTTTGTCTCTACTTTTTCGACTTTTCTTCTCTTATCTCTGCATGCCGATTCTTATCTTATTTCTCTTGGTTATGGTGTTCCTTCAGGTTGAAGTAATTCTTGAGGAGTGAAGGAGTTCTCTAGTGTTATAGAAATGATTGGAGCCTTTCTCTCGTTTCTTGATCGGAGGTAATACTATTCCTTGTGATTATTTTGAACTGAGATATTTTGGCTAGGGTTGGTATTGGCCGAATACTTCTTTCCCTTGTTTTGGGCTTTGCATTTTCTATAGGTTGATGTAAGTTGATTCAACCTATATGTATAAGCAACTTGAATAATAAATTCGCTTAATATGCAGATAACCATCAAGGAGTTTGTTATCAACCTTTGTCAGTGATTTAAGCGGGCTAAAACCACACTCGTTCAATCAAGGCAAGTATCAATATGATTTTGAGATGGGTGTTTAAAAGAGGGTGGTTAACCTTGTTGATTAAAGGGCTAATCGAGTGTCTTGATTGAATAGAGGTTTAGTGGTCGTAGGCTTCTGCGCGTACTCGCAAGTAGGTGTGTAATCACACTACAATAACTATTAATCGGCAAAAGCTAAAAAGTATGTCCATAGGCACTACAAGAGCTTGCACTTCCGAACACATAAATCGTGAGCGTTTGATAGCAAAGGCCACCATGAGCGATTTTATAGGCTTAGATTATTTTGGGCTACGTTGGGCCGAAATGGACCGTGTGGGCCCCACGGGCTCGTGCGCCCCACTCGGGTAAACCACACGAACATGTGGAGATTATTGGGATAGGCTGTGTAGTCAACACGGCCAAGGCCATTTTTGGCCTTAATAGGCCACACGGGTGTGTGGGCCCACATGGGCCGTATTATGGGCTTTGGGCCCATTATCACTGTTTGACTGTTAAGGTTGCACGGGTCACCCAAGACGATTCTGGACCTACTGTTGGGTTAGTAAGTTCATTTAGACACCATACTGATGAAATGACTGTTATACCCCTACGAGGTAAAATGACTAATATACCCTATGATATGTATGACTACATTCGAGCATGACATTCTTGCATATACGTATGATATTATGACATGACATGTTGCATAGGGGTGGGTTTGATATATTTGGAGGAAGTGTACTGTACTGGCAGCTCTGTTGCAATCACTGTTTAGTGCCGCAACCGATGCTATATTTTGGAGTGTAGGGATCGATGGGTCGATTTAATCCCCACATGGAGTGTAGGGCTGGACGGAGTGGAGTGTAGAGGATGGATGGGTAGGATTTCTGATTGCATCACTACTACTGTTACTGTATTGGGCTAAGGCCCACACTAATACTGATACTGTAATGGGCTATGGCCCTAACTAATACTGGACGTCACTGAAACGGCCTTAGGCCCAAACTATTTTTCCCTACGGTCTGGCAGATTAATGTAAAGGGATTACACATTAAGTTTTTCATCAACTCACCCTTCTGCTTTCCTGTGTAGGTAATCCTTAGGCGGGTTGGTGCTGCAAGGGACTTGATGGAGGCCACACAACTGCTTTTGCTACTGTTTTAAACTTTTATTCTTTAAGCTATTTAATTTGGGTATTTTTTATATAATAAGACCTCTTTAAATTTTTTTTAATTTGGGATTTACTTATTTTGATTTATATCTTCTAGTAGTAGGATGCGAGTTTTCAAAAAGATAATTTTTTTTTTCAAAACACCACACTATTACAACATATTTTAATTTGGGATTTACTTATTTTGATTTATATCTGCAACAACCATTGTTTTTAAAGTCTAATAACAACCTGAAAAGGTTAACTTTTGTTAAACCTACTTGAGCTTTTCACAACGATCAAGATACCTGAAAGTTTGTAAAAGATCACTATAAGAGTTTTGATATAGTACAAACTTTTTGAGCAAAACGATGCTTTTAAAAACACACTCCAATGTGGCATCGCAGATTCGGCCATAACGTCCAACCTGGGTTTGGGGTGTTACAATGGAGACCATCGATTGTCAACTTGGTATACCACCTAAGTCTATAAAGTTGATCTCTAAAATAGATGGTGTGATTGTAGGAGGTTCCAAACACTTTATTATCCATATGTACATGTCGTGGCAGCTTGTGCTAAAGTCTCGTTGAATGTTGAAAAATTTATCAATGATGTATACACCCTCGAGTACACATTGTGTGTCTGGGAGAATAAGTTCCCCGTCCTACCTGACTTGTCTATCTAGGAGGTGCCTCCGACAACTTTTGAGCTTGTCCCAGACAAAGAGTTGCGTAGGAATCTGAAAGGTCATCTGCATTCATCCAAAATTCATTATGAAATGGACATTAAGGAGAAATATGACAGTAAGAGTTGTGGATTATGAAGTTTAGCTGGTCATAATTGGAGTAATTGTGTAACACCCCTAACCCGTATTCGACGTCGGAATAGGTTACGAGGCATTATCGATAACACACCTCATTTACATACATTTATACATTCATAATCAAAATCCATACTATGTAAGAGTATGCCCAAAGATCAATCATGATATGGTTGTAATAACATACTTGATTTACCATGTTTATTAATATAAGGCGTTTCCATTATTATTTCAGTTTCTTTTTTGTGTGTATAAATAAACTGTTTTATAGTAATGTCCAGAGAATAATATGATTGTTCTTAAAAGATGCTTAGTCAAGTATTATTGTTGACTAGGGCAACAATAATGCATTAAGACTAACATGTAGTTGATTGATGATAAAGAGTTTTCATTGATATGGAGTGTCAAAATCAATGCATGAATATGTGTCTTAGAGAACAACATATTGGACAAACCCGCTATGAGTATGTTTCTTGGATTATTATGCAATTGTCGCAACATTACTCATAGTGATTAATATGTATATGATCCTCAGACTTGATATCATCATTATCCTAACACCGTGAGTTGTATATTTTGATACAGTCAAATGTACACCGTAACTAGTTGTTCTATAAAGGCTGATGTTGGATATACCACAATCTATGTAGAGGGACATGGTTGATCAATATAGAATAAGTCCCTCCTACATAATGGGAGTAATATCTTAGGCCACTCGATTGAGTGAGACTAGAAATGCATGGCCATGCTAAAATAATTTGATATGAGATGTCATACTTATTTGTATATCATATTCTATTCAAGATATCAAGAAACATGAGATGGACTATGCAAGTGTGACTATTCCATGACTTGTGTTCATTCTAGAGATAAAGGACTTAAGGATTAATGCATGAAAGGTAAATCACAAAAGGTTATGTCAAATCATGACTTCTTGTAACTTAGGTAGCAATGATGCATTGCTAGATGCCACTCATTGTATGTACCATTAGAATAGTTCTAGTATTGCTGCTAACATTACAAGAGCCTACAGGGTCACACCTTATGGTTGAGATGATCGAGATAAAATATAGTTGGTACTGTGTTTGGTTGTCACATGAATTAAATTAATTATGGAATTAATTTAATTGGGCAATCAAATATCAAACATATTATATGTACAAGGATGTTGTACACATAATGAGAACATAATTCTATTAATATATGAATTTGGTTCGTATATAATTTTAAATAAATATAGTTTACCGAAATTTTTCTTATAATTAATGTAATTATAATTTTTGATTAAAATATTATTATATTTATTTATTTTAAAATTTTGTGAATTAAGATTCGTTATAAATATACCAATTAAAAAGGGGACTTATATATAAATAAAACCCGAAAACCTAGCTTGGGTGGTCTAGCAGCAGTCAAGCAAAGAAATCTCTAAAACAGTTTTGGGGACTTCTTTCGTTCATTGTCAATTGGGTGGATTACGTAGAGGTCGGTATCTGAAAAAGTTGCGACTTGGTTCGATAGTGGTTCTGAATTCTCATTGCTGAGGCGTCGCTATCTACTCAGATTGAAGTTTCGGTAATTTTGAAACCATTATCATATTTTTTTTGATTCGTTCCTCGTACATGGATCCATGGTTTGGATTGCCGAAATTTTATTTTTCCACTGCGCCTTGGGGGCACCGGTATTCCAGCATACTAATCACGCATAATGTCCCCTATAAGGCTCTATGAGACCTTAAAACATGCTTAGAAATGGTTCGGGACTAAACCAATAACATTTCTAAACTTAGGGATAAGGATCACACGCACAGTGCCACCAAACATGCCCATGTCACAGGCCGTGTGAAAACAGGGCAAACATTCTAACTTGCAACACATGGCCGGAGACACACCCGTGTGCCATGGCTGTGGGAAAATTTGAGGGGTTACTAACTTGGGTCACATGGCCGACCACATGCCTATGTGCCAGCCCGTGTCCCATACACAGCTAGTAGACACGCCCATGTGTCTAGGCCATGTCAAAACTGTAGGGTATACTGCCTTAATTCGAAAGGGTACCCCAAGGGACACGTGGCCGTGTAACATGACCGTGTGTCGCAGACGGCTGAGACACACACCCGTGTCTCTACCCATCTAGAAAAAAATAGGTCATTTGCAAAGCCAATTTGCCACCCTTTTCTCATGCACAACTAGTCATCCAAATGGTATCATTTCAATACATATATAGGCAGCCAAAACATGCCAATTCACACGCATATCATACCATATATCATCAACCATTTCAATTACTCAATTCCAAAATCAAAACATATCTAATTATTAAGACAAAATCATCACAACTTGCATAAGTTCCAAATGCATTAACTCATCATCTTATCATCTATTTCATGTCACAAAACACACCATTTAGTTATATCAACAACCAAGGCAAACATACCGAAAACAAGCCAATATATAAGGCATTATATACATTACATATGTCACTTACCAGACACATCACTTAAGCCAACTTAAATGACCAAATACATACCAACATTTACAACAAAAGCAAGCCAAATCTTATGACTATATCAAATCTCAAAACATAGCAAGATGACACTAGCCTATACATGCCATATACCATATTTACAAGCATCCAAAAATACCAACAAGTAGTCGATAGTGTGATGATGGTTCCCGATGATCCCTGATGTCTGAGCTAGCTTCAATAATCTATAAAACATGGAAAGAACAGAAAAGTAAGCTTTAACAGCTTAGTAAGCCATATAAAAATAAAACCATCATATGAACCTTTGCATAACAATTCAAATATGCTAAACATAACTAATCACACACAAATTCACAAATCTTTCTCATTGAACACACATTCAATATCTTAATCAAATTCATCATTTACATCACTTTTCAATACTCGTATGAATCTCGTACGTACCGGAGTCACTTAACTCATTCACATGTTCTTTCTCAACTTGACTTTGCCCATTGAACCATTTGGAATTGTTAAGGATACTCAGAAATCACATAAACTCGTACAATGTCATATCCCAGATATGGTCTTACATGTTATCACATATTGATGCCACTGTCCTAGACAGGGTCTTACATGAAATCATAATACGATGCCAATGTTCCTGACATAGTCTTACACGTAATCTCAATACAATGCCAATGTCCCAAACATGGTCTTACATGTAATCATAACTCGATAACCTAATATCATGACCTTCGTATCCTATACTATTCCTAAGGTTCGTACGGGACTTTCAGCTATCAAAACTTCATCGTTTCTTACTCATATTTGCTCGATCCACATTTATAACATTTCAATGACAAGTAAACACACATAATTAAATTTAAAGACCATTTGACAACATTCGATTTCCCTCGATCTAAATCTGATTTCTTCCGTTCTTGATCTATACACATTCAAAATTAATTCTTTTATTCATCAACACATTCAATTTAGTCTACAAACACATATTTGGACATTTTTTCACTTTAGCCTCTAAAGTTTCATATGTATTCAATTTAGTCCCTATTTCACAAACACGCAAATTACACAAAATTTAATATTATCCATGCTTAGCCGAATTCTCAATAGGTCCCAAATTTATCATTTATTCACACATTTAACCACATATTTTCACATTTCCACAAATAAATCTGTATTTGACATTTTTACTCAAAATCAATTTACAAAACATGTATATCAAACACCAAGCTTTCATATTTCATCATCAAACATCCAAAAACACATGAATTCATCAATGTCAATTTTTAAAATCATCAAAACTTTCAAAAATTGAGGCATGGGTTAGCTAGAACACGAAGCAACGATTACAAAAACGTAGAAATCATCAAAAAGGGGACAAAAAACATACCTTAATTGATCAACATAGCATAGTCGAATGAAACCCTAAATAAAAGCTTCTCTTTTCTTCAAAATTCAACAGCAAGAAGATGACAAACACATGGAATTTGTTTATTTTATTTATTATAATCTTATTAACCAAATTACTAAATTAACCTTGTTATAAAACATGTGATATCATCCATTTAATGCCCATTTATGAAAAATTACACTATTAATGGTCTAATTACAACATTAGGACCATAGAAATTAGACACTTTTATCATATAGAATGTAACTTTTGCATTTTATGCGATTTAGTCATTTTCTCAAATTAACCACTTAAATGATAAAATTATTTCATGAAACTTTCACACATATATAATCTCATGCTGTAAACACCAAAAATAATATTAAAATAATTTTTCAACCTCAGATTTATGGTCCCGAAACCACTATTCTAATTTAGCTAAAATCGGGCTGTTACAACTCTCCCCCTTAAGGATTTTCATCCCCGAAATCTTACCAGCGAATAGGTGTAACAGCCCGATTTAGACCCTAATCAGAACAGTGCTTTCAGGACCATGAATTTGAGTCAAAAAAATATTTAAAAATTATTTTTTGTGTTTATTTTGTATGAATTTATGTATGTGAAATTTTCGTGATTTAATTTTGTTGTTTGGATATCGATTAAATAAAGGACTTAATCGCGTAAAATGAAAATTTGGTGGTTATTTCTAAAAAGGGCCTAATTGTTGTTGGCTTTATTAATGGAAGCCTTTATGTTGCAATTAGCCCATTTAAAGAAAGGGTGGACAGTAATAGGCATATATATTATATGATTTTATTATAATTATATTAAGGTTAAAATATCTAATTAGGTAAAAATGTTAATATATGTTATAATAAACATTAAAATAAAACATGTTCATTCATTCTCTCTTGACCGAAACTAAACAAAAGAAAAATAAATAACAAGAGCTAGGGTTTGGCCATCTTTAAAGCTCAATCAAGGTATAAGTTTAGCTCGGGTTTTGATAATTTTTACGTTTTTGAGATCGTTGCAAAGTTATCTTCAAGACCGATTCTTGAATTTTTTATTTTGATGAATATTTTAAGTTATGCCATTGATGAGAGCTTGTGATTTTTTTTGTTTGATGATGAAATATGAAAGATATGTTTTAGATTAACATGTTTTGTATTGGAGTTTTTGATGATTTTGAGTAATTAGCACTAAATTGCAAAAATAATAATTTGAGGGACTAAAATGTGAAATAAATGAAATATATGGACTTGTATGGATAGGGTTAAGATTCGGCCAAACATGGGTATAGGGAAATTCTGCATATTTTTTGTTTTTGCAATAGGGACTAAATTGTAAAAATTGTAAATATTAGAGGTAAAATGGTAATTTGCCCATTTATGTGTTTTTGGACTAAATTGAATGAAAATATGTTTGAATGAGCTTAATTTGAATATGTTTAGATCAAGTACCAAATAAATCAGATTTGGATCAGGGGAAAGCGAAAGTTGTTGACTAGCTGTCCCGTTCCGTTATACATAGTCCGAGGTAAATTTATAAGCAAATATTCATACTCAATTTTAAATAAATGCAAAGTATATATGCTAAATTGATATGTATGAATTATTATATGCTATAGCCAAATGTGAATAAGCTTGAATATTATGTTTTCGAATTCATTTTGACGAGTTGCTACGTCCGAAATCCCCGTATGGACATTAGGAATAGTTAGGATACATATGTCATGACATAGGATTCCAATTTATTTGTATGAGTAAGACCATGGCATCGATTTGTGATTCTGATAAGACCATGGCATCGATTTGTGATTCTGATATATGTGTGCGAGTAAGACCCTGCCTGGGATAGTGGCATCGGTATGTGATTACATCTAAGACCACGTCTGGGACGTTGGCATTGTACGATTTATGTGTGATCGTCTAAGTGTCCTATCCAATTCTGAATGGTTCATCGGGCAAAAGACAAGTTGTGTTTGAATGTGTAAGATAAGCTAAATGGCCAGGTACGAATTGGCTTGTTGTTTATTTAAAATAAGGTAAGTGGGTAATTTGTTACTTATTTCAAATTATGCATAATGCAATTGAAGGTTACATGTGAATTAGGTAAGTGTACTCGGCCTTTTGAGTATTATTAAAATGAGTTTAAATTATACGTATGTATGAATACATGTACTCGACTACATAACTAAAATGCATATGAAATTATATAATGACACATGAGTATGTGTATTTGTGTGCATATGAACTAGGTTGATTTTAATTATTTGGCTTTGGAAGTTAATTGATAATATGTTAACATGGCTATATAAGCATTCAGTCAAAGTGGAAAATATGAATGCATATATATATATAATATAGATTTTATATGTTTAAATCTAAACGTTTTATAATAATGTGCTTTGGCTTAGTTTAATTAAATTGATGATATTTTTGGCTTGCTCATCTATTTATGACTTACTAAGCTATAAATAGCTTACTCTATGTATATGTATGTCTCTGTTTTATAGATTTTGGAGTCAAGCTAGAGCTCGAGGACTGTCAGCAAAGTTTCATCACACTATCGGTTATTTTGGTACCTTTATAAGCTAAACTCGGATTATGGAATGTATAGGCTGAACTATGCTTGAGATGTTGAATTTTGGTTATGTATATTAAAGCCATGTGAAAATGGCTTACTTCTAAGTTTAGTTTTTGATTATGTTCGATTATGGTTTAAATTGTTTTTGGTGATGATGCTATGAGTTATGAATGAATGGCATAGGTGATAGATGTTATACATTATGGAAATGGTTGGATAGTGACATGAGTTAGGGTATTAAAGTTGGTTAATGACTTTGCAAGTGGCATGAATGAATCGGCTAAATATGTTTGTTTGGTTAGGATGTGTTTTATACTAAGATATAGTATACATGTGAATTTGCTTATTATGCTTAGTTTTCATCAAATAAGGTCTTAGCTATAATATATAATGAGTTTAGCTTTGATAATTTGGTTATGGTAATTTTGGTTGTGTAAGTGGTTTGAAATAACATGATTCGGTATTACAGGTTGGTTGATCATGTCCTAATATGATATACCTTCGTCCTAATATGTTTACTATTATTATATGGGAAAATTCATGTTACTAATATATTTATGTAAATTAGTTAAATGACTATGATTGTAGAAATGATATTCGGTTATGAGATTGGAGATATGAATATTATTTTTGAGCTATCTAGGGTTCAACATTTGTGATTATACATGTAATGAAGTGGTTTGATGTATTATTTGAATTAAATGTTTATAAGATAAAATGATTTAGAATATAGGGATTGGGAGTTTGGTTGTAGTCTGTGTTCATTGACAAGTATGAAATATATATATGTATATATATATTTAGTCATATGTATTTGGTTACTATGATAAAACATTCATTTAGGTCATAAAGGTTAGTTTCATAAATGAACTATTACATGGTATTAGCATGCATAAATGTTCGGCAAAATTATGTGACTTATGTGGTTGCTTTCTTTGAAATTAGATATTCGGTACTAATTGGGTTAGTCATTCTGAAAATATTTATTGAGATATTTGTTTGTATAATGTTTTGACATGTGAATTTAAGTATAAATTCAATTGATATTAGATATTAAAATGATGCTTGAGTTTGGGTTGAGTAATGATATCATTGGCAGTTAATTTGGAATGTCAGTATATACTTATGTATTTATAATAGCTGAATAATCATTTAAGTTTATATCATATCCTTGTTAAAGCCCGTAAGTGCTTTAATATTTGAATGTTATAATTCATTTTACTGTATGTGAATGATATGATTGTATGTATATGTATGATATGAAATGCTTCAAATTTAAGTGTTATGTTAGTTCATGAAATAAATTTTGACTGATTTTTTAGACTCGTTCATGTGTATATATCAATATTTGGAATTATGCTTTTGATCGATAATGCCTTATAACCCTAATCCGACGATGGATACGAGTTAGGCGTGTTACAATAGGTTTGGATATTACTGTCTCATAGCATCCTCGGGTTCTCACGTAGCTTCTTCAACCCCATGTCGATGCCATAATACTTTTACTAATGTTATTCTTTTATTTCTCAGCTCCTTGATCTCACGAGCTAGAATCCGGATCGGTTCTTCACTGTACGATAAATCTGATTGAATTTCAACCTCAGTCGGGGAAATGACATGTGAAGGGTTGAATCGATATCGTCGAAGCATCGATACACGAAATACATTATGAATCTTTTCTAACTCAGATGGTAATGCTAGCAGATAAGTAACTGGTCTGACTCGCTCGATAATCTCGTACGGTCCAATGAATCGCGAACTCAATTTTCCTTTACAACCAAATCAAAGTGTTTTCTTCCACAGAGATACTTTCAAAAACACTTTATCCCCGATCTAAAATTCAATATCTTTTCGTTTCAAGTCTGCGTATGATTTCTGACAATCTGGTGCTATTTTCAGACTATCACGAATTCATTTCACTTTCATCTCGGTCTCCTTAATCAAATCGACCCCAAAAATCTTATTCTCACTAAGTTTAGTCCAATACAATGGTGTTCGACACTTCCAACCATATAAAGCTTTATAAGGTGCCAATTTATTGCTTGATTGAAAACTGTTGTTATACGCGAATTCAATCAACGGCAAATACTTTTCCCACATACCTTCGAACTCAAGAATACAACATCTCAACATATCCTCGAGTATCTGTATAACTTGCTCGAATTGACTGTGGGTGAAATACGGTACTAAAACGTAGTTTTGTACCCAGTGCATCTTGCAGTTTCTTCCAAAACCTCGATGTGAACCTCGGATCTCTATCCGAAACAATAGAAATAGGTACTCATTGTAATCTCGCAACCTCGGAGATATATAACTCAGCTAATTTTTCAAGCAAATAGTCCATTCATATCGAAATGAAATTAATTGATTATGTCAACCAGTCAACAATAAACCAGATTACATCTTTCTTACTTGGAGTTAGGGGCAAACCTGAAACAAAATCCATAGTCACTCTATCTCATTTCCACTCGGGAATCATAATTGGTTGCAATAAATTAGATGGTACCTAATGCTCAACTTTAACTTGCTAGCAAATCAAACATTTTGAAACAAATTCTGAAATATCAAGTATCATGCCATGCCACCAATAAAGCTGTTTTAAGTCATTATTCATTTTTGTGCTTCCTAGATGAACAGATAAACGACTACTATGTGCTTCATTCAAAATCATCTGAATCAATTCTGAATTTCTCAGAACACATATTCGGCCTTTAAATCTTAAACAATTATCAGAATCAACTTGAAACTCTGAATCAGGGTTCAAATCACAATGAGTTCATTTTGCTAACATTTCATTATCAACTTTCTGAGCTTCACAAATCTATTGTAAAAATAATGGTTTCACTTTCATCTTAGCCAAAATTGAACCATCACTACACAAAGCTATTTGAGTGTTCATCGCACATAGAGCGAACAGGTATTTTCGGCTCAAAGCATCAGCAACAACATTAGCCTTTCCCAGATGATAATCAATCACTAACTCGTAATCTGTTAGTAATTCTAGCCATCTCTGCTATCGCAAGTTCAAATCTTTCTAAGTCATCAAATATTTCAAACTCTTGTGATCTGAGTAAACATGGCATTTCTCACCAAATAAATAATGGCGCCAAATCTTTAATGCAAAAACAATGGCTGCTAACTCTAAATCATCCGTCGGGTAATTCCTTTCATGTGGCTTCAACTGTCTTGAGGCATAAGCTATGACTTTGCCTTCCTACATCAAAACGCAGCCTAGACCATTCAACGGTGCATCACTATAGATCACAAATTCTTTTCCCGATTCTGGCTGTACTAACACCAGAGCTTCAGTTAAAAGAACTTTTAGTTGATCAAAAATTTTCTAACATTTCTCGGACCATTCAAACTTTACATCTTTCTGGAGCAATCTCATTAACGGATTCACAATCATTAAAAAGCCTTTCATAAATCGTCTATAATAACCAGTGAGTCCTAGAAAACTACGGACCTCAGAAACATTTCGCGTAGACTTCCAATCCATAATTGTAGATATCTTACTCGGGTCGACTCGAATACCCAATGCTGACACAATATGCCCCAGGAAACCAACTTCACGCAACCAGAACTCATATTTACTGAACTTTGCATATAACTATTTATTACGCATAGTCTACAATACAATTCCCAAATGTTTGACATGGTCAATTTCATCTCGTGAATAAATCAAAATTTAATCAATGAATACAAGAACAAATTGATCTAGGTACGATCTAAAAATCCAGGTCATTAATT
Organism: Gossypium hirsutum; assembly: GCF_007990345.1. Taxonomy (NCBI): domain Eukaryota; kingdom Viridiplantae; phylum Streptophyta; class Magnoliopsida; order Malvales; family Malvaceae; genus Gossypium; species Gossypium hirsutum. The sequence goes on along the minus strand of NC_053433.1, from coordinate 90,697,894 downwards.
CCATAAAGACAGCAGGTGCATTCGTTGGTCCAAAAGGCATAGCTAACAATACATAGTGACCATACTCATTCTAAATGTAGTCTTTGGCACATCAGAGTCTTTAACTCGCAACTGGTAGTAACCCGATCCCAAATCTATCTTTGAAAACCTGTAGCCCCTTTCAACTAATCAAACAAATCATCAATCCGTGGTAGAGGGTGTAACAGCCTGATTTTGGGGCTTGTCAAAATAGTGGTTTCAGAAACCACTATTTCAAAATTGGAGAAATTATTTTATTATTATTTTATGTGTTATGGCATGATTATATGAACGCATGAAAATTTTGATGAGATAATTTTAGCGATTTCATGCTTAATTGCGAAAAAAGACAAACGCATAAAGGGAAAAGGTTTTGTTTTACTACCCAAATGTGTTAAATAGCTAGAGAACCAAAATTTAAGGCCTTTAAAGGGCAATTAGACTACTTTAAATAGAGGTGTCCAGCCATAGGGGACAAGATTGGTCAAAATTTCAAAGTTAGGTGACATTTGGTGACTTAATTGATTAAAATAAAACAAAAGAAAAAGGGCTATCATCTTCCTCACCTCTCTATCAAAATTTTCAGCCATTCTAGGGGTTTTAGAAGCTCAAAATTTTAGCAACTTCTCATCCTTGCAAGTAAGTGATTTAGATGTTTTTTATTGATGATTTTTGCATTTTTAGGACCCTTGTAGCATGAGCTAGCTAATGAGGAGACTATATTGCAAGATGATTAAAAGTTTAGGTTTTTTCCATGAGAGTATTCATGTTTTTTTCTAAAATTTTGTGGAATAAAATGAATCATGGTTGTGAAATAAACAACTTTTGTGAAGTAGTTTTCATGGAAACCCTAACTAAGGACCATTTTGCATGAGCTATGAAATAGGTGATAAATGTGTGAAATAATGGGAATTTTGAGATGCTATCGTTATAAAATGAATTCGGTTAGGCTTCTCTAATAAGGAAATTCGATAAAAATTAACTTTCAGGCTTAGGGTAAAATCATAATTTTTGCAAAGTTTAAGGGCAAAACAGTCATTTTACCAAAGTATGAGTCTCAAGTTGAATTTAATGATTTGTGTATTAAATAAGCTAAATTTTGATGTTTTAGATCAAGATAAACGTGATTCGGGTCTTGATCGAGGGAAGAACAAAGTTTACGAGAATTAGGCTCGTTCCCATCATTTTGTGCCGAGGTAAGTACATATGTAAATAATGTGTCATTGTAGCTTATTTTTAGAAATTTTATCGTTATTATGTATTATAATCTTACTTGTTACCATAGAAGCATAAACATTGTGATATAAGAGTAATCTACATGATGAATACGTACGACAACATCAGGTTAAATACAAAATCTCGTTGAACCTCAGAAATAGTATAGGAATGTCATGAGGAACTATATGGTCTGAACTCATGAGTTATGTCTGAGTTCATGAGATAAATCTGGGTATTGACCTTGAGTGCAAACCCGTGAGTAGCTCAATGAGCGGGCATTACATGATAGAGTTATGGGGTCCAGGTACTAACATGGCAAAAAGGCCCGTGAAAAACTCAAAATGCAAGCATTACAAAGCACCAGGTAGCTCTGACTACTCATATGACATTTAAGTGTAAACTTTACATGTATCCATTAGCATTTTGAGTGTTGAACGGGTAGTTTAAAGAACGAGTTGGGGAAAATTTCAATGAGGTATGTTATTACAGAGAATGAAATTGAGACATTTTACGGATGATTATAAGTATGTATACTAAACCCATGAACAAGGCCTTAGTATGTGATGAGATGTAGTAAGTATGCATAAAGGAAGTGAAGAGTAAGATAGAGAGCTTAAAATGATATTATTTTTTGTGCCTATTATAAGTGAATTGATATATGTGAAATTCTCGAGTGGAAATTTAATTGTTTGTGTGCTTAATTAGTAAAAAGGACCTAATCGCGTAAAAGGTAAAAGTTGTGTGCTAGGTATTAAAAGTGCTTAGTTGACTTGGCTTTATATTTGAGAGGTCCTTATGTCTTTACTAATCCATTTCCTTGTATAATGGGCATTTATGACTATCCATTAAGTTGATTTTAAGTGATTTAGTAAGGTTAAATTTTGAAATTTATTATTAAGTTTATATTAATAAAACAAAATCCACAATTCATATTATTTTCATCCCATTGTCTACTATTGTTGAATGGAAACCACCAAAGAATGTGACCGAGGTTAGAAGCTTTTTAGGTTTGGCTGGTTATTACAGGCGATTTGTAAAGGACTTCTCCATGATTGCTACGCCCATGACGAGGTTACTGCAAAAAGAAGTTAAGTTTGAATAGTCAGATAAGTGTCAGAAGAGTTTCAAAAAGTTGAAGAAGTTCTTGATTAAGGCTCCAGTATTAGTACAACCGAATCAGGAAAAGAGTTCGTGATTTATAGCAATGCTTCTCTAAATAGCTTGGGATGCGTACTTATGCAGAAAGGCAAGGTTATTGTAACACCCCAAACCCGGCCCAGATGTTATTGCCAGATCTGACGTGTCACATGGACTTACGACTTAGTATACATTCGTTGGTTTAAGTGATTGGGGTGGTCTTTGTAAAAACAACGGTTGAATGAAAAGCTGGTTTATCAATCTTTAGGCTATCCATTTGTTGTGCTTGTTGAGTCTTGAAAAACGTTCATTAATTTTGAAAACCCGCGCAGCCTAACACTAGCAGTTTCGACATAGTATAAATATAATCAGAAAATAAAACCATAGTAAAAAGAAATTTAAATAGCGGCCTTATTACAACTTAAAACCCAAAATTAAATCAGAATATAAAATAATAAAAATAAACTAACTTAGAAAAACAAACTTTGCAGATGATGTGGCCACTCCAAATCCCTCACAGCTCCAAGCCCACTATGGTTGGGGATTTCCTGCAGAGATGAAAATAAAGGGTGAGTTCGGTAAACTCATTGTGTAACATAACCTAACCATAGCCCAAAACAGATCAAACCTCAGAGTCAGACTTATCTGGGCCTTGGCCCAGTACAGAAATCAAAATGAAACCCATAGGCCCATAGCAGATACAGAACAAATATATCATGAATGTAGAAATCCCAACCCAGAGCCATCCATAACACCCCCGTACCAGCCTTACACCATGTGGAGAGACTACTCGACCCACCCTACCGCTACACACCACAAAAATTGTAGCGAGGCTTCCAGATATTGTGACGGAGTCACCAGATACAGATATTTTGGCTAGGCCACCAGAACATATATATATATGTGTGGCGAAGCCACCAGATTGCAGCGTGGCTGCCAGATATTGTGACGAAGTCACCAGAACAGATATATGTGGCGAGGCCACCAGATTGTAGCGAGGCTACCAGAACGCCTCCTCCATCAATATAAACCCATGTCGCATGCAACAGAAATAATATGTCATGGCATACGTATACAGAAACAGAACATCATGCTTTTCAGAAAAAAATAACCCTAGGCGTAAAATCGTAATTTTGCATGCATAAGGGTATCTCAATAATTATTACCTATTGCTAAGGTTTCATACTCATTGTAACGTTTACCAAGTAATCAGAAGTACTTACCTCATCTTTTTACCAAAGTGGGCTCGTTGGCCCATTCGCCCGTTTTCGGCCCATTAAGCCCAAAAATACCGTTGTGCACAAAAATGCACACTCTGCACTCTAATCATCCAAATGCACCATATTCATTAAAAACTGTCTCACGAGCGCTCGCACGCTCGCGATTTCACAAAATACCAACGTTTCGGTATTTCAGCTTTTACCGATTCAGTCTAAGGGAGGGTGTCGTTTACACACCTGGTTGATGATGATTGATGACGATATCTCCCACGCGATAATCCTACAATCGATCACTAACAGATTAGACTTACGAATTAACGATAACTAATATAAATCCACGTCAACTAACCCAATCATCACACAAGTTAGTCATTTACGCACGAGTGGCAAAATAGCCATTTTACCCTCTAGGGGTAAATCAGTAGTCCTACCCTACAGGGGTATTTTAGTAATTCTACAACTTATCCACTTGGGTCTACGGACCCATCGGGACCACATGGCCCATTTCAGCTCATCGCGGCCCGAAATAGCCGTCCTACTGCTAGAGTAATGAGAAATACACAGCTGTTAGGAGACTGCAGTTAATCCGCGCTCCAAACACTCTTAGCTGACGCCCAACCCAAACGAACACGTCACAAAGCGAAAGGGATCACCCAAGAAGGGTATGCCTACTCTCCTCATGGTTTGCTCTATTTAAAGTCAACTCTCCATCTACTCTTATGTTAGCTTCCCGATAGGGGATCCCTCCATCACCAGAGTTTAAAACCAACACAAACTCTTGCCGTCCCAACATAGAAAAATAATCAACCTTTGCGTGCCAAGGGATTCGAACCAAAGTCCTCTCACATGCCAACTCACGCCACCACCACTAGGCCATCAACTCATTTGTGTCATAAATCCAACACATTAAACTTTAAAGTGCACCTACTTGCTTCCAGATTTATTGAAAAGAAAAACCAAAATATATTGCAAAAGCCAAGGCTTGAACCTTGGAGCCCTTGCTTCCTCTATGGCGTCACTTCCTTGTCCCCTAAGTGGCACCACCTTGCCACTACACCACTCTTCTTTTTGTGTCATCTTTTACCCCTTTACTCTTAAAAGCCCAAACTCCAATTGCATCACCTGTTCATAAAATTAAAATTCCGAAGACTACCACGAATTTAACTTAAGTTTGGGCCTTCCAAAGGCCTACTAACCTACTAAAATATAAATTTTAACCAACCAGAACACACATAAATTTAAAAAAAAAACACAGAAACACAGAAAACCCGAAAATTAGGCGTTACAACTCTACCCTCCTTAAAGAAATTTCGTCCTCGAAATTTTACCTCAATCAAACAGATGAGGCTATTGTTGACGCATTGCCACTTCTGGCTCCCAAGTAGCTTCGTCTCTGCCATAATTACGCCATAGCACCTTTACTAGCGGAACTGATTTCCTCCTCAAAATCTTAACATCTCGATCCAAAATCTGCACAGGCTCTTCCTCAAAAGTCAAGTCTGTTTGGACCTCGATCTCTGCAACCGGCACAACATGAGTAGGGTCAAAATGATATCGCCTTAACATGGAGACGTGAAAGACATCATGAATCCTATTCAACTCTGGAGGTAGCTCCAACTGATAAGCCACTGAACCCACTCGCTTAAGAATCCGATAAGGCCCAATGAGCAACGGACTTAACTTGCCTTTCCTCCCAAACCTTAATATTTTCTTCCAAGGTGAAACCTTCAAGAAGACCATATCACCCACAGAGTACTCAAATTCCTTGTGCTTCAAATCTGCATATGACTTCTATCTATCAGATGCTTCCTTCAACCGGTCTCTAATCAACTTGACCTTATCCTCAGTATCTGCCACCAACTCAGGTCCAAGAACCTGTCATTCACCTAACTCGGTCCAACAACTAGGTGTATGACATCTTCGCCTATACAGTGCCTCATAAGGAGCCATTCGAATACTTGCCTGATAACTGTTGTTGTATGCAAACCCTGCCAATGGTAAGTAATCCTCGCAACTGCCTCGAAAGTCGATAACGCATCCCCTCAACATGTCTTCCAGAATCTGAATAACCCTTCCTGACTGACCAACAGTCTGAGGATGAAAGGCTGTACTAAATTTCAACTGCGTACCCAACGCATCATGCAAATTTTGCCAAAACTGATATGTGAATCTAGGATCTCGATCAGAAATAATCAACACTGGCACTTCGTGAGTCGCACTATTTCCGCCACATACAATTTGGCTAACTTCTGAAGTGAATAATCAGTGCGAACAGGTATGAAATGAGCAGATTTGGTCAACCTATCCACAATTACTCAAATCAAGTCCTTCTTCTACGGTGTCAAGGGTAACCCACTCACAAAATCCATGGTTACCCTCTCCCATTTCCAAAGTGGTACTTTCACTAGCTGCAAAAGTCTGGAAGGTAATTGATGTTCAGTTTTCACTTGCTGACAAGTCAGACATTTTCCCACAACTTCCATTACCTCTCGCTTCAATCCAGGCCACCAATCCAACTCCTTCAAGTCGCAATACATTTTACCCCCTCTAGGATGCATAGCACACAGACCTCCATGAGCTTCTTTCAGAATTGCTTGCCTCAAGTCAGAGTCCTTCGGAATACAAACTCTACCTCGGTAACACAGAACTCCCTCTCTGTTCAGTCCGAACTCAGAAGTATCCCTATTCTTAACCTGCCAGAATCGAGAAACCAGGGACTCATCCCTCGACTGTTTTTCCTTAATCTCAAAAAACCCAGGTCGGCCTAACTTGTAGTTCTGCTAACAGACTACCGTCGTCATACAGACTCAAACGAGCAAACATAGCTCTCAGATCAAATATAGTTCTACGACTTAGGGCATCAGCCACCACATTAGCTTTGCCTGGGTGATACTCAATCGCGCAGTCATAATCCTTAAGCAACTCTATCCATCTCCGCTGCCTAAGGTTCAGCTCCTTCTGAGTCAGCAAGTACTTAAAACTCTTATGATCTGTGTATATAATACACCTTTCTCCATACAGGTAATGTCTCTAAATCTTAAGCGCAAAGATTACCGCTGCCAACTCCAAATCATGAGTAGGATAGTTAACTTCATGTGGTTTAAGCTGTCACGATGCATAAGCAACCACTTTACCCCCTTGCATCAGCACACAGCCCAACCCTACATGTGATGCATCACTGCATACGGTAAAATCTTTTCCAGACTCCGACTGAATCAATACAGGTGCCTCGGTCAGATTTTCTTCAGCTTCTCAAAAGATTCATGTTGTTTCTCAGTCTAAAAAACGGTACTCCCTTCCTTATAAGCTTTGTCAAAGGCGCTGCCATCACAGAAAATCCTTCCACAAACCTTCTATAGTACCCAGCTAAACCCAAAAAACTTCGAATTTTTGACACTGACCTCGATGGCTTCCATTCCAGAATCGCTTCAATCTTTTGAGGGTCCACCTTGATCCCTTCAGCAGAGACAACATGCCCCAAGAAAGTTACCTCTCTCAACCAGAACTCACACTTACTGAATTTCGCATAAAGCTCCTTCTCCCTCAGTACTTGTAGCACAATACGAAGGTGCTCATCATGCTTCTCTTCAGTTTCAGAATAAACCAGAATTTCGTCGATAAATACAACCACGAATTGATCCAAGTATGGCTGGAACACTCGATTCATCAAATCTATAAATGCCGCAGGTGCGTTCGTCAACCCAAATGGCATAACCAAGAACTCATAGTGACCATACCGAGTTCTGAATACCCTCTTGTGAATATCCACCTCCTTAACCCTCAACTGATGATACCCAGATCGAAAGTCAATCTTGGAAAAAATTGAAGCTCCTCTAAGTTGGTCGAATAAATCATCGATTCTCGACAGTGGGTACTTGTTCTTAATCATCAGTTTGTTCAACTGCTGATAATCGATGCACATCCGTATTGACCCATCTTTCTTCTTTACGAACAACACAGGTGCTTCCTACGGAGACACACTTGGTCTAATGAAGCCTCTATCCAATAACTCTTGAATTTGGGCTTCGAGCTCTACCAACTCCTTCGGTGCCATCCTATAAGGTGCAATGGACACCGGTACTGTTCCAGGCAACAAGTCGATTCCAAACTCAACCTCTCGGTTTGGGGGCAAACCCGGAAGCTCATCTAGAAAAACATCTTGAAAATCCTTGACAGTTCTAACTTTATCCACTATCAGATCTTCAGTTTTTGATTGGCTTACAAATGCCAAATAAGCCTCACATCCCTTTTGAATCCACTTCTCGGCTCTCAATGCCGACACCACATTAGACAGATAATCCCTACGCACGTCTATCACCAAAACCTCCTCATCCTTTATGGTCTTTAACATTATTCGCTTAGTAGCACAATCCAGAGTAGCCCTATGCTTAGCAAGCCAATCCATTCCCAAAATGAGACCAAATTCTCCGAAAGGTAGCTCCATCAGATCTCTAGAGAAAACTGTTCCTTGAGTTTCTATAGGCACATCACTATACAGTTTATCTACCCTAACTGAGTGACCCAAAGGACTTAGTACAGATACCCCACTCACAGTCTCCACAGAGCGCACAGCCAGCACCTTAGATATAGCACATGCAACATATGAATGGGTAGATCCCATATCTATCAACGCAGTGTATGGCATACTGGAAATCAGAAATGTACCAGTTATGACGTCAGGTGCATCACCCTCCTCTCGATGACGAGCTGCATACACCAACGTCGGCTGACGAGCCTCAACAAATCTAGCACCCCTGCCAGGCGCTCCTCATCCTCGACCGTTTCCATTACCACCTCTTCCTTGCCCACGTCCTCTCAGAAACTGTGGTCCACCCCTCACTGGTTGAGCGACCCCCTACTCTAAAACTTGAACTTGATCTGGTTCCTGGGGACAATCCTTAACCCTATGCTCCATAGATCCGTATCGAAAATAAGCACCAGAACATTTTCGACACTCGCCCATATGCATCTTCCCACAATTCCTACAACCCTGCGATCTAACAGCATTCATCGGTACTGCTCGAACTGGCTCCATTACCCTTGCTCTCTTAACATTCCTGTTCATACCACCTGAAAGTCCTGAATCTCTCCTAAAACGGTTCCGATCTTTCTCATGATTCTGTCTTTCTGTATGCTTCACTTCCTCAGCTATCTTAGCTTTCTCCACTAAAGCAGCGAAGTTACGCTCCCTCTGCGGAGCAATTAGCACCCTAAGTTCATCTCTCAGACCATCCTTAAAGCGTACGCTACGCTCATACTCTGTAGCGACAATCCCAGAAGCATACCGGCTTAGTCTCAGAAACTCAGACTCATACTCAGCCACTGACTTACTCCCTTGGACATGGTTTAGAAATTCTTTCTGACGAGCGTCCACGTAACTAGCCCCAACATACTTTCCTTTGAAGGCTATCTTGAACAGCTCCCAAGTCACACTATCAGCAGGAGTTCCATCTCTCACCGTGAGCCACCACTGATAAGCCTCATCCTTGAGTAACGATATGGCTCCCTTCAGCTTCTACTCCACAGAGCAGTCCAGATCATCCATAATCCGCTCTGTAGCTTCTAACCAATACTCAGCCACATTCGGAGCTACACCAGATACGCCCCTAAATATCTCTGCTCCATTGGCCCGGAGTCGCTCAAAAATAGACCTCCGAATTCTGTTTCTCGTACTTGCCCTAGCAACCCCTTCGAAAACTTGGAGCATTGCCTGGGACAGAGCATCATCCCCAGCACCTCGATCATGAGACTCTACCTCCGTTGCCGGTGATATCGATGCATCTACTGCCGGTACATGTCCTGAAGATGAAGATTCGGCCTAAGCATTACCTCGGCCACGTCCACGGCCTCTTCCACGAGCTGCTCGTGTACTCATTTCGTATTATCTTATTAAGAATTTTATGAATCAGTTTAATATTTCATTGTTTATTACAGATGTCTTATGAATAACAGTAATTCAAAGTTTGAGTTTGTTTCCTCTTGCGGTAGCCTAGCTACAGTCTCAGTCTATTTACCAGAGTTTCTATAGTTCTAGTGTTACCCTAACTAAAGTACCATGATAAGGTTTTGTACAACATATAACAGATATTTCAGAAACAATCAGAAAGGCTCAAAAAACTTACAGACTTGGGCCGAAGATTCGGTGTGCCACCTTCTAAAAAACCAAATTTTAGAAAATTGATTTTAATATTTAAAATCATCTATTTGTAAAAAAAAATATTGGAAACATTCTCGAAAACAATTTATAATCAAGTTCCAAAAAAATGATTTTCGAAAACCTTTATTCAGTGTTTCTTTACAAACTCCTATTTTTAGACCCGTTCCATAGCTGAGTTGTTGCAACTTGACTCTGATACCACTAAATGTAACACCCCAAACCCGGCCCAGACGTTATTGCCAGATCTGGCGTGTCACATAGACTTACGACTTAGTATGCGTTCGTTGGTTTAAGTGATTGGGGTGGTCTTTGTAAAAACAGCGGTTGAATGAAAAGCCGGCTTATCAATCTTTAAGCTATCCATTTGTTGTGCTTGTTGAGTCTTGGAAAACGTTCATTAATTTTGAAAACCCGCACAGCCTAACACTAGCAGTTTCGACATAGTATAAATATAATCAGAAAATAAAACCATAGCGGAACAAGAAATTTAAATAGCAGCCTTATTATAACTTAAAACCCAAAATTAAATCAGAATATAAAATAATAAAAATAAACTAACTTAGAAAAACCAACTTTGCAGATGATGTGGCCACTCCGAATCCCTCACAGCTCCAAGCCCACTATGGTTGGGGATTTCCTACAGATATGAAAATAAAGGGTGAGTTCGATAAACTCAGTGTGTAACATAACCCAACCATAGCCTAAAAAATATCAAACCTCAACGTCGGACTTATCTGGGCCTTGGCCCAGTACAGAAATCAGAATGAAACCCATAGGCCCATAGCAGATACAGAACAAATATATCATGAATGCAGAAATACGACCCAGAGCCATCCATAACACCCCCGTACCAGCCTTACACCATGTGGGGAGACTACTCGACCCACCCAACCGCTACACACCACAGAAATTACAGCGAGGCTACCAGATATTATGACGGAGTCACCAGATACAGATATTGTGGCTAGGCCACCAGAACAGATATATATATATATGTGTGTGTGTGTGGCGAAGCCACCAGATTGCAACGAGGCTGCCAGATATTGTGACGAAGTCACCAGAACAGATATATTTAGCGAGGCCACCAGATTGCAGCGAAGCTGCCAGAACGCTTCCTTCATCAATATAAACCCATGTCCCATGCAACAGAAATAATATGTCATGGCATACGTATACAAAAACAGAACATCATGCTTTTCAGAAAAAAATAACCCTAAGGGTAAAATTGTAATTTTTCATGCATAAGGGTATTTCAGTAATTATTACCTATTGCTAAGGTTTCATACTCATTCTAACGTCTACCAAGTAATCAGAAGTACTTACCTCGTCTTTTTACCAAAGTGGGTCCGTTGGCCCGTTGGCACGTCTTCGGCCCATTAAGCCAAAAATACCGTTGTGCACGAAAATGCACACTCTGCACTCTAATCATCCAAATGCACCATATTCATTAACAACTATCTCACGAGCGCTCGCACGCTCGCGAGTTCACAAAATACCAACGTTTTGGTATTTCAGCTTTTACCGATTCAGTCTAAGGGAGGGTGTCGTTTACACACCTAGTTGATGACGATTGATGACGATATCTCCCACGCGATAATCCTACAATCGATCACTAACAGATTAGACTTACGAATTAATGATAACTAATATAAATCCACGTCAACTAACACAATCATCACACAAGTTAGTCATTTACGCACGAGGGGCAAAATAGCCATTTTACCCTTTAAGGGTAAATCAGTAGTCCTACCCTACAAGGGTATTTTAGTAATTCTACAACTTATCCACTTGGGTCTACGGACCCATCGGGACCACATGGCCCATTTCAGCCCATCGCTAGCCGTCCTACTGCTAGAGTAATGAGAAATACACACCTGTTAGGAGACTGCAGTTAATCCGCGCTCCAAACACTTTTAGCTGACGCCCAACCCAAACGAACATGTCACAAAGTGAAAGGGATCACCCAAGAAGGGTATGCCTACTCTCCTCATGGTTTGCTCTATTTAAAGCCAGCTCTCCATCTATCTTATGTTAACTTCCCGATGTGGGATCCCTCCATCACCAGAGTTTAAAACCAACACCAACTCTTTTCGTCCCAACATAGCAAAATAATCAACCTTTGCGTGCCAAGGGATTCGAACCAAAGTCCTCTCACATGCCAACTCACGCCACCACCACTAGGCCATCAACTCATTTGTGTCATAAATCCAACACATTAAACTTTAAAGCGCACCTACTTGCTTCCAGATTTATTGAAAAGAAAAATAAAATATATTGCAAGAGCCAAGACTTGAACCTTAGACCCCTTGCTTCCTCTATGGCGTCACTTCCTTGTCCCCTAAGTGGCGCCACCTTGCCACTACACCACTCTCCTTTTTATGTCATATTTTACCCCTTTACTCTTAAAAGCCCAAACGCCAATTGCATCACCTGTTCATAAAATTAAAATTCCGAAGACTACCACGGATTTAACTTAAGTTTGGGCCTTCCAAAGGCCCACTAACCTACTAAAATATAAATTTTAACTAACCAGAACACACACAAATTTAAAAAAAAAACACAGAAATGCAGAAAACTCGAAAATTGGGGCGTTATAGTTATAGCTTATGCCTCAAGACAATTGAAACCTTACGAGAAGAATTATCCGACACATGACCTAGAGTTGGCCACCATAGTGTTTGCCTTGAATATCTGGAGGAATTATTTGTTGGAGAGATATGCCATGTATACACCGATCATAAAATCCTTAAGTATTTGATGACTCAGAAGGATTTAAATCTGAGACAACAGAGGTGGTTGGAACTATTAAAAGATTATGAGTTGATTATCGAATACCATCTGGGTAAGGCAAACGTGGTCGCAGATGCATTGAGTAGAAAATCATTATTTTCACTAAGAGCAATGAACGCCCGATTGGCCTTGTCAGAGGATGGTTCGATTCTACCCGAGTTAAAAGCTAGACCGACTTTTCTCTAAGACATTTTTGAAGTTTAGATGAGTGATAGTGAATTGTAGCCAAGAGAACACAGTGTAAATCGGGTGTTGAATTAGACTTTCAGATTGATTTCGATGGTTGCTTGAGGTTCCAGGGTAAGATTTGCGTTCATAAGGACATTGGGTTGTTTCATAAAATTTTACTTGAGGCACATAGTGGTTGTTTTTCAGTACACCCCGGAAGTACGAAGATGTATAATGATATGAAGAAAATGTACTGGTGGTCAGGGATGAAAAGGGACATTTCAGAATTTGTGTCAAAATACTTAGTATGCCAACAAGTGAAAGCCGAACACCAAGTACCTTCGGGTTTACTTCATCTTATCATGGTTCTCGAGTGGAAGTGGGATCGGATTACTGTGGACTTTGGGACAAGTTTTCCGGTAACTCCGAGGAAGAAAGATGCTGTATGGGTTGTGGTTGATCGACTGACAAAGTCGGCTCACTTTATCCCTGTACGAATGGACTTTTCGCTAGATAAGCTAGCCGACTTATACATTTCCAAGATTGTGAGGCTTCATGGAGTGCCCTTGTCGATTATTTCGGATAGGGACCCAATGTTTACTTTGAGGTTTTGGAAGAAATTGCAAGAAGCTTTGGGGACAAAATTGAATTTTAACACAGCTTTCCACCCAAAAACCAACGGTCAGTCGGAAAGAGTAATTCATATCCTTGAGGATATATTATGTTGTTATGTTCTATAATTTCAAGGTAGTTGGGAAAAGTATCTACCGCTAGTGAAATTTACCTACAACAATAGCTATCAGTCGAGTTTGAAAATGGCACCTTACAAAGCTTTGTATGGGCATAAGTACCAAACGCCCTTGTATTGGACCGAGGCTAGAGAGAGTCAAATTCACGGGGTCGACTTAGTCAAGTAGAATGAAGAAAAAGTTAAGTGATTCGTGATTATTTAAAGGCTACTTCGGATAGACAAAAGTCCTATGCGGATTTGAAACGAAATGAAATCGAATTTTTGATTGGCGATAAAGTATTTTTGAGAGTGTCTCCTTGGAAAAAGGTTATCAGATTCGGTAAAAAGGGTAAATTGAGTCCGCGTTTTATCGGGCCTTATGAGGTGATAGAGAAAATAGGGCCGGTAGCTTACCGATTAACCTTACCATCAGGATTGGAAAAGATTCACGACGTGTTCTATGTGTCCATGTTACGCCAATACCGCTCTGACTCTTCACATGTAATTTCTCCGGCTGGAGTGGAGATTAGATCGAACATGTCTTATGGAGTGGAACCCGTTAAGATTCTAGCTCGAGAAGTTAAGCGATTAAGGAATAAGAGTATCCCCCCTGTGAAAGTGTTATGGTAGAGACATGGATTCGAAGAGGCCACGTGGGAAACAAAGAAGACTATGAGAGATCAATACCCGAACTTATTCACCGGTAAGATTTTCGGGGACGAAAACTCCTAATGGGGGATTGTAACAGCCTGATTTTGGGGCTAGTTAGAACAGTGGTTTCGAAAACCACTATTTCAAAGTTAGAGAAATTATTTTATTATTATTTTATGTGTTATGGCATGATTATATGAATGGATAAAAATTTTGGTGAGATAATTTTAGCGATTTCATGCTTAATTGAAAAAAAAGACTAAAACGCATAAAGAGCAAAGGTTTTGTTTTACTACCCAAATGTGTTAAATAGCTAGAGAACCAAAATTTAAGGCCTTTAAAGGGCAATTAGACTCCTTTAAATATAGGTGGCTGGCCATAGGGGACAAGATTGGTCAAAATGTCAAAGTTAGGTGACATTTGGTGACTTAATTGATTAAAATAAAACAAAAGAAAAAGGGCTATCATCTTCCTCACCTCTCAACCGAAATTTTTAGCCATTCTAGGAGTTTTAGAAGCTCAAAATTTCAACAACTTCTCATTCTTACAAGTAAGTGATTTAGATGGTTTTTATTGATGATTTTTACATTTTTAGGACCCTTGTAGCATGAGCTAGCTAATGAGGGGACTATATTGCAAGATGGTTAAAATTATAGGGTTTTTCCATGAGAGTATTCATGTTGTTTTCTAAAATTTTATGGAAGAAAACGAATCACGGTTGTGAAATAAACAACTTTTGTGAAGTAGTTTTCATGGAAAGACTAACTAAGGACCATTTTGCATAAGCTACGAAATAGGTGATAAACGTGTGAAATAATGAGAATTTTGAGATACTATAGTTATAAAATGAATTTGGTTAGGCTTCGCTAATAAATAAATTTGATAAAAATTGACTTTCGGGCCTAGGGGTAAAATCGTAATTTTTGTGAAGTTTAAGGGCAAAGCGGTCATTTTATCAAAGTATGAGTTTCAAGTTGAATTGAATGATATGTGTATTAGATAAGCTAAATTTTGACGTTTTAGATGAAGAGAAATGTGATTCGGGTCTTGATCGAGGGAAGAACAAAGTTTACAAGGATTAGGCTCATTCCCATCATTTTGTGTTGAGGTAAGTACATATGTAAATAATGTGTCATTATAGCTTATTTTTAAATGTTTTATCATTATTATGTATTATAATCTTACTTGTTACCATAGAAGCATAAACATTGTGATATAAGAGTAATCTACATGATGTATAACAACATGAGGTTAAATACGAAATCCCGTTGAACCTTTAAAATAGTATAGGAATGTCATGAGGAACTATATGGTCTGAACTCATTAGTTATGTCTGAGTTCATAAGATAAATGTTATATGTAATGTGGGTCCGGGTACTGGCCTTAAGTGTAGACCCATGAGTAGCTCAATGAGCGGGCATTACATGATAGAGTTATGGAGTCCAGGTACTGATATGGCAAAAAGGCCCGTGAGTAACTCAAAATGGGAGCATTACATAGTACGAGGTAACTCTGACTACTCATATGATAGTTAAGTGTAAACTTTCCGTATATACATTAGTATTTTGAGTGTTCAACGAGTAGTTTGAAGAACAGTTGGGGAAAATTTCAATGAGGTATGTTATTAGAGAGAATGAAATTGAGACATTTTATGGATGATTACAAGTATGTATACTAAACCTATGAAAAAGGCCTTAGTGTGTGATAAGATGTAGTAATTATGCATAAAGGAAGTGAAGAGTAAGATAGAGAGGTTAAAATTATATATCATTTAAGTGTGACAAGCCATTGTTTGATGAATGTGCTTTTTTTTTAATTACACTTATTTTCATATATGTACTTACTAAGCTTCCATGCTTACCCTCTTTCCTTTCCATTTTCTTATAGTGCCGCCAAAGTAGCTTGTAGATCATCGTCTACTTCGGGGAAGTCAGCCACACTATCCTTGAAGCACTTGGTATAGCTATTTTTATCATTTTGATTATGGCATGTATAGGAATTTTTTATTTTATTTTGGTGTCACATTGTTTTGGGGCCAAATGTGTTGGCTTGTTTTAGTATTTAACTCATTTTGTATAAGGCCATGAAAATGGC
Organism: Gossypium hirsutum; assembly: GCF_007990345.1. Classification (NCBI taxonomy): domain Eukaryota; kingdom Viridiplantae; phylum Streptophyta; class Magnoliopsida; order Malvales; family Malvaceae; genus Gossypium; species Gossypium hirsutum. The sequence continues at coordinate 90,681,711 of NC_053433.1, read as the reverse complement.
TAATTTTGAAAGTCATTATATGAATGCAAGATAGTCTTTCATGAATGTGAAATTGTTGGCATGGTTGAATATATGAAATGTATATAGGCCTTAGCTATGGTTGTTGGTTGAGAAATCACATTAAGTTAGACTTTGATATATTGGTTGGTATAAAATTTTGTTTCAAGGTTGAATAAGGCTTGGTAAATAGCCTTATATTGTCCACACGGGTGTGTGTCTAGGTCATCTGTGACACACGGTCAGCCCCATTAGTGTGTTACATGGCTGTTTGTCCTCTGCACGTAAATTTTACAAGTCAATATGCATGTTAGTAAATACACGGGTGGAGACACGGCCTTGTGTTTCAGCCGTGTGACCCTTAAGGGAAAGGTTTTTAGACACAGGCTAGGACACGAACGTGCCATGGCCATGTAAGGGACCCGAGCAATAGACAAGGGCGTGTGTCAAGCCGTGTGAAAACCCCTGTAGGTTCAAATTTAGAACTTAATTCACACAGGTATGGGACACGGGCATGTCCCTAGATGCTTAGGCCGTGTGTGCCACACGGTCCATCATCACAGCCATGTTATAATGACCATATGGGCGTGTTGCCCTTCTACACGAGCGTGTGCCCTATTTCATGAGTTATTTTTCTAAAGTTAGTTGAAGGACCCGGGTTGGTCCCAAATGGTTTTTAATGGATGTTTGGGGCCTCGTAGGCCCATATTAAATAGTTTAGACAAAGTTCAATAAAGTTTTAAATTTGATTAAGCCTTGATGATTTGAAAACGTTGGAAATGCATGTTTTTAAGTTTAGTAATGCCTCGCATTTCGTCCCGGTGTAGGGCACGGATATGGGGTGTTACAGAGGGTATTTGTTCTTTACAGTCACTTTATTCAACTGTCGATAATCAATACACATTCTCATCGTGCTAACTTTCTTTTTCACAAACAATACAGAAGCACCCCACGGCGAGAAACTCGGTCTTGCAAACCCTCTGCTAGTTAGTTCTTGCAACTGAGCTTTCAATTCTTTTAATTCTGTCGGTGTCATTCTATACGGAGCTATCGATATCGGCGTTGTTCTTGGCATTAACTTAATGCCAAACTCAACCTCTCAGATCGGTGGTAAACCCTATAACTCTTCGGGAAACACATCTGGATACTTACACACAACTGACATTGATTCGATCTTCTTTTCAGTTACTTTCGTATCAAGCACATAAGCAAAATAAGCTTCGCAACCCTTTCTTACATATTTCTGAGCTAACATTGATGAAATCACTGCTGGCAAACCATTCAAATCATCTGACTCGATTCGGATAATCTCATTATTCTGACATCTCAAATATATCGTCTTTTGTTTGCAATTCACAACAGCATCATGCAGCATTAGCCAATCCATACCCAGAATTATATCAAATTCGTCAAATGGCAACAAAATCAAATCGGCCGAAAAACAACTATGCGAATCATCAATGGACAGTTCTTGCACACTTTATCAACCAACACACACTTGCCTAAGGGGTTTGATACTCTAATTACTAATTCAGTAGACTCTACATGCAAAGTCTTGATGGATACTAAATTCACACATACATATGAATGGGTTGATCCTAGATCTATCAATGAAATAACTTTAGTATCATAGAGAGTAAAAGTACCGGTGATAACATCTGGATATGACGTTTCTTCGCGAGCGCGAATAGCGTAGGCTCGTCCAAGTGCTCTAGCATCAGATCTCGCAGTAATGTCTCGTGTCGCGCCTCTACCACCACTCACATTTCTCGTGTTTTTAGGTGGTCTACCTCTAGCTGCAGTGTTACTCGTCCTCGTATTTTGTACTGTATCTTGCTCAGCCAACTCCGGACAATCACAGATAAAATGATCCAATGATCCACATTTAAAACAAGCCTTATCATTCAATCTACAATCACCGAAATTTCGTTTACCACAATGTTTACATTCAGGTCGATTAGGTCTCGCACTCCCAACACTAGCTATCGAAGTAGCTGGAGCTTTGAAGCTCGACTGTTGTCTCACTCGATCTCTGTTTGAATGCCCCAATGATGTATTAGAACGATTAAACTAGTCTCAGAATTTCTTCGATGTAGACTGATAAGATTTACTAGTTGATCTCTTTCTTGAATCTCTTGCTTTAAAATCAACTTTTCTCTTTTCTTTGTTGAGATCCTCGGCTTTATAAGCCCTCTCAACCAGAACAACAAATTCTTTCAACTCAAGTATCTCGACTAACAATTTTATATCTTCGTTCAATCAGTCAACAAACCTTTTACACATGATCTCTTCAGTGGAAACATATTCCTGAGCATACTTGCTTAAACGTACAAATTCTCTTTTGTACTCAGTCACAGTCATTCAACCCTGTTTCAATTCTAAAAACTTTTTATGCTTTTGATCACAAAATTACTGACTTATGTATTTGTTTCGGAACTTAGATTGAAAGAATTCTCAGGTAACTCATTCCCTCGAAACTACAGATGTCAATATTTTCCACCAATGATACGCATTATCTCTCAGCAAAGATACAACACACTTAATACATTCATCTAAAGTACAAGATAATTCATCAAACACTCTGATCGTATTCTCAAGCCAGAACTTAGCTCTTTTTGCATCATCATCAATTGTAGCCCGGAATTCCTTAGCCTCATGTTTTCAAATCTCATCAACAGGTGGCTTACTCAATTGAATCAGATCTATCACTTATGGCACACCTGGGACTTGTTGAGGAATAGATGGGGGTGGAGGTTGTTGACTAGTCAGATTCATTCGAACGAATTCCATGAACTACTCACTCATCATTTGGAAGAAGGCTTGCTTAGCCTCTCCCTCTTGGCCACTTGAAATCGGCTTAGACTCAGCCGGCGTTGCCCCTTGAGCGGGAGCAGGCATATTACTTTCAACAACATCGGCTATTACTCGATCGAGATCCATTTGCTATACGAAAAACACATTTTAACTAGTAGGAATCATCACACTATCACAATTTATATAAATGGCATGCATAGTTAGACATTCACACGCTACGTTAGTCTTAAAATCGACTAAACTATAGCTCTGATACCAATCAATGTAACACCTCTAACTCGTATCCGATGCCAAAATAGGGTTACGAGGCATTACCGAATAACACATCTCATTTACATACATTTATACATTCATAATCAAAATCCATACTAATCATACACAATGTCCTTTATAAAGCTCTACGAGACCTTTAAACATGCTTAGAAGTGGTTCGAGACTAAACGATAACATTTTCAAACTTAGGGAAATTTAGAAATTTTTCTTTGATTTAAGGGTCACACGCCCGTGTGAACAGGCTGTGTGCCTCACATGGCCACCAAACACGCCCGTGTCACAGGCTGTGTGAAAACAGGGCATACATTCTGACTTGTATCACACGGCCAGAGACACGCCCGTGTGCCATAGCCGTGGGAAAACTGGAGGGGTTACTAACTTGGGTCACATGATCAACCACACGCCCATGTGCCAGCCCATGTGCCACACACGACCAGTAGACACACCCGTGTGTCTAGGCCATGTCAAAATTGTAGGGTATACTACCTTAATTCAAAAGGGTACCCTAGGGGACACATGGACGTGTAACATGACCATGTGTCGCACATGGCTGAGACACACACCCGTGTCTCTGCCTGTGTGGACAAAAATAGGCCATTTGCAAAGCCAATTTGCCACCCTTTTCTCATGCACACTTAGTCATCCAAATGGTATCATTTCAATACATATATAGGCAGCCAAAACATGCCAATTCATACACATATTATATCATCTATGATCAATCATATCAATTACTCAATTCCTTATTCAAAACATATCTAATTATTAACCAAAATCATCATCTTATGTATTTCATGTCATAAAACACACCATTTAGTTATATCAACAACCAAGGCAAACATACCCAAAACAAGCCAATATATAAGGCATTATATACATCACATATATCACTTACCAAACACATCACTTAGGCCAACTTAAATGACCAAACACATACCAACATTTACAACAAAAGCAAGCCAAATCTTATAACTATATCAAATCTCAAAACATGCTAAGATGACACTAGCCTATACATGCCATATACCATATTTACAAGCATCCAAAAATACCAACAAGTAATCGATAATGTGATGATGGTTCTTGACAATCCCCGATGTCTGAGCTAGCTTTGATAAACTATAAACCATGGAAAGAAAACACAAGTAAGCTTTAAAAGCTTAGTAAGCCATATACAAATAAAGCCATCATATGAACCTTTGCATATCAATTCAAATATGCTAAACATAACTAATCACACACAAATTCACAAACCTTTCTCATTGAACACACATTCAATATCTTAATCAAATTCATCATTTACTTTACTCCTCAATACTCTTATGAATCTTGCACGTTCCTGAGTCACTTAACTCATTCACATATTCTTTATCAACTTGACTTTTCCCGTTGAACCATTCAGAATCATTAAGGATACTCAAAAATCACATAAACTCGTACAATGTTGTGTCCCAGATATGGTCTTACATGTTATCACATATCGATGTCACTGTTCCAGACAGGGTCTTACACAAAATCATAATACGATGCCAATGTCCCTGACATGGTCTTACACGTAATCTCAAAACAATGCCAATGTCCCAAACATGGTCTTACATGTAAGCACAACTCAATAACCTAATGTCATGACATTCATATCCTATACTATTCCTAAGGTTCGTATGGGACTTTCGGCTATCGAAACTTCATCATTTCTTGCTCGTATTTGCTCGATCCACATTTATAACATTTCAATGACAAGTAAACACATATAATTAAATTTAAAGACATTTGTTTTCATATGAATTTACCTCATATATACAATGAACGAATCAGATCGACTATTTGACAACTTTCGATTTCCCTTGATCTAAATCTGATTTCTTTCGTTCTTAATCTATACACATTCAAAATTAATTCTTTTACTCATCACACATTAAATTTAGTCCACAAACACATATTTGGGCATTTTTTCACTTTAGCCCCCAAAGTTTCACATTTATTCAATTTAGTCTCTATTTCACAAATACACAAATTACACAAAATTTAATATTACCTATGCTTAGCCGAATTGTCAATAGGTCCCTAGTAGCCCATATTTATCATTTATTCACACATTTAAGCACATATTTTCACATTTCCACAAATAAATCCCTATTTGACATTTTTACTCAAAATCACTTTACAAAACATGTATATCAAACACCATGCTTTCATATTTCATCATCAAACATCCAAAAACACATGAATTCATCAATTTCAACTTTCAAAATCATCAACACTTTCAAAATTTGAGGCATGGGTTAGCTATAACATGAAACAACGATCACAAAAACGTACAAATCATCAAAAAGGGGACAAAACCATACCTTAATTGATCAACATAGCATAGCCGAATGAAACCATAAATAAAAGCTTTTCTTTTCTTCAAAATTTGACTGCAAGAAGATGACAAACACATTGAATTTGTTTGTTTTATTTATTATAATCTTATTAACCAAATTATTAAATTAACCTTGTTATAAAACATGTAATATCAACCATTTAATGCCTATTTATGTAAAATTCCACTATTAATGGTCTAATTACAACATAAGGACCTTTCATTTAATAAGCCAGAGCAATTAGACACTTTTATCAAATAGAATGCAACTTTTGCATTTTACGCGATTTCGTCCTTTTTTCAAATTAACCACTTAAACAATAAAATTATTTCACAAAACTTTCACACATATATGATTTCATGCTATAAACACCAAAAATAATATTAAAATAATTTTCTAACCTCAAATTTTTGGTCCTAAAACCACTATTCCTATTTAGCTAAAACCGGGCAATTATAAATTGCCGCAGCGAAACTACCATATTGGACAATCGTCATGATCGGGTAGGAATTAAGCTTATGTAATCCAATGTACCTAACTTAAATTACAAAGTTTGTTCCTCGTTTTAATGTTGTAATGTATCTAATATATTACAAAGTTTGTTCCAAGTTTTAATGTTGTAATGTACCTAAATTATATTACGAAATTTGTTCCAAGTTTTAATGTTGTAATGTATTTAATTTATATTACAAATTTTGTTCCAAGTTTTAATGTTGTAATGTTTCTAATTTATGACCACAAAGTTTGTTCCAAGTTTTAATGTTGCAATTAATCTAATTAAATAAATACAAAGATTGTCTTTTTTTCATTTAAAATTTTTTAGAATTAAAAAAGTACAAACTTTGTAATATTTAAATTGCAAGAACCCCTAAAATTGATGGTTTGATGGTGTGGCCTTAGGGGTATATTTCTGCGGGGGTTAATGTTCACATTGCGGGTGATCGCGGCTATCACCATTCTCTTCAGCCGTAGGTGGGGGTGTGTGAAACATAGAAGAAAAATCATATGCCTCGAACGCCATCATTAAACTTGAGCCGGGAAGGGTGGAGTACTGCGGTGAATATGAGCTGGGAGGAGTGGAGTAATGTGATGGATACGGGCTGAGAGGAGTGTTGTACTGCGATGGCACTGGACTGAAGATATCAAACTCGGAATGATATTCGTGCCCTAACGGGCCCAAGAAATAGTCATTGACCCGCAACTTCGGATGATAAGAACTATTCTCAAAATATGCATGCAACCGCTCGAGCTCTGGCTCAACCTCTGGCTTGTATGCCCCAAGTTGACGCATGTGCGAAGGGACTACAGTCGATTGTCCCCCAAGTAAATATGGTTTTCTCGTACTAGAGTACCATTGTATGCTCAAGCTGCGCACATCACCTCCTGCTCAGTGGCATTAATTAATAAATGTTCAAAATTGGCTTTCAACCATGAAAATCTCAAACCCGTAAATTTGGCCTCAACATCTTTGGGCGAGACTCCTATTAAGCTATAACAAAGGGCGACCAGCTCAAATATCGTACTTACGCCCGTTACGACACTCCTGTCAGTTAGGACCCCAAGTTACAGTGCAACATCCTCCAGAGTGACAGTGCACTCCCCACATAGCAAATGAAAAGTGTGGGTCTCCGGGTGCCAACGCTCGACCAATGGGAATATTAAATCGTACCAGAAATCAAACGTCCAGATCAATGCTGCTGACCCGAATCTAGCTAACTTCAAGTATGGCATCAGTCTTTCATTCAAGGGATATCCTAAAGCATTCACTCAACCCCTCAATATATGGTACAGGCCCTGACTGTAACACCCCTTACCAGAGTCCGAGGCCAGGACAGGGTACGAGGTATTACTGGACTTAAACGTATACAACTATGTAAAACTGGGCCATAAAAACTTCTTTCAAATTAAAAACATTCATTCATATTCATAATTTCCCTTATATGGGCTTATGAGGCCTAATACATACACTGGGGGTGGTTTGGGACTAAACCGAGAACTTACGAACTTTTTACAACACTTAGAAAATTTTCTAGTTTTGGAGAGTCACACTCCTGTATGGGTTAGGCCGTATGGTCACACACGTCCGTGTGGCTTGGGACATGCCCGTGTCCTCAGCCCATGTAACTCTCTGTTTATGATGTCTGCAGCGATATAGGGTCACTCGGCCAAGTCACAGGCCCATGTGCTAGACCGTGTCCTCCACACGGATGAGACACATGGACCTGTCTCTGCCTGTGTGGCCCAGAAAATGGCAATTTACCAAGCCACTTGGCACCCTTATTAGAACTTACTTAAACATAACTTCAATGGCACTTTTCGAGGCAATTTCATATCGATTTATTCATGCATAAGGCACCATACTTTGCCTAGTTTAAACTTATCAACTTCATGCCATAATTATCGTTAACACATTCTTACACTTCATACTTATGCTAAGGTCTATCCACAGGCCAATTTAGTCACTTTAAAACCATCAAGTAATCTAGGGCACATTTACAATTCATCCATACCAAACACACATGACTACACTATATGAAACCTTTAGCACATGCATCCATATATGGATAGGTTTACAACCCAATAACCAATATGAGCCACATCACGTGGCCATATACAAAACGAATCATATTCCTATTATGAGCCAATACATTTGGCCAAATCAAATGACACATACCCAATTGACTAAGTCCCTATACATGCCATAGACATAAAGTGCTTGAAATCATTTATGCCCTTCAATAGCTGGATAGTGTGATGGAATCTTCAACGATATCCAACCCAAGCTAGCTTAGTGACCCTATAAAATGAGAAAAAAGAAAAGGGTAAGCTATATATCTTAGTAAGTCCATATGAAAATAATAAGAGATTTATTGACATGTTTTTTTTTCCATATTATCACAACATGTTCTCAAGTTAATACAAACATAAATGCATAAAATTCTACTATTTACTCTTGTTCATCTCAAGCTGTCTACTCGAGTCACAATCACTAAATTATTTATATCTTGAGCTATGGAACTCCAAATTAAGATCCGCTAATTTTTCCTAAAACTATACTTACATGTCTTCTTACCATAAAATTTTTAGAATTTTTGGTCTATGCAATAAGTACAGTTTATTCTTTAAATTCTTCCTTATTCTGTTGTTTTACAGTTTCAACTCTTCTTCACTTAAAATAAATTATCTCACAGTATAGAATTTGGATAATGCTCCCTTCTATTTATCTTAAAAATAGACTCATTAAGGATTTAGTCATATGAATTCTAACCTATAATTATTTTCATACAATTTTTAATGATTTTCTAAATTTAAGACAAGGGAACCTAAAATCACTCTAGCCCGTTCTCACAGAAATCCAAATATCGCATAATAAAAAATTCTTTTGCTTACACCATTTCTTTTATATGAAACTAGACTTGATAAGCTTTAATTTCATATTTTATTCAACTTCTAACTCAATTTCCACAATTTTTGATGGATTTTCAAACTCGAACTATTGCTATTGTCCAGAACTGTTTTAGTGTAAAATAATGATAACTAAGTTTATAACACCTTTACAAATCATTTCAACCATCATGGTAAAAATACATATTTATACATCATAAGCATAGATCCCTAACCATAAGGTCATCATAAAATCATTCTCATGGGCATGACTTAATTATTTGTATCCTCAAGGTGTATCATAAACCAAAATCATTTCTCATGAGTTTTGCACACATACCAGTACCACTTGTAACATCATCATAACTTTTCTCAATCATGACACAATTTTTAAATCACCCGTTCAACCAGTTGAAATACTAAAGGATACCCGATAAGCCTCATACAAAAGGGTAAAATGTCGATGCCATGTTCTGGACATGGTCTTCCACTGGCTCTCATACATCAATGTCGATGCCATGCCCTAGACATGGTCTTACACTGACACATATAACAATGCCGATGCCATGTTCCAAACATGGTCTTACACTAGATCGCATATTGAGGTTGATGCCATGTCCCGGACATGGTTTTACACTGGCTCTCATACATCAGTGTCGATGCCATGTCCTAGACATGGTCTTACACTGACACATATAACAATGTCGATGCCATGTTCCAAACATGGTCTTACACTGGCTCTCATATTGAGGCCGATGCCATGTCCCAGACATGGTCTTATATTGGTTCACATAACAATGCCGATGCCATGTTCCAAACATGATCTTACACTGACTCTCATAAACCGGTACTGATGCCATGTCCCAGACATGGTCTTACACTGACACATATCGAGGCCGATGCCATGTCCCAGACATGGTCTTACACTGACACATATCGAGGCCGATGCCATGTCCCAGACATTGTCTTACATTGACACATATCGAGGCCGATGCCATGTCCTAGACATGGTCTTACACTGGCTCTTATATCGCTATAGTCCAACCATGGTCTTTTCTGTCAATTCATCATGAGTCTTAGTCCGATTGTACTTGACCCTGCATTTTTCTTAGATTGATTTTTCAATTCAATCTCATATTATCATGATTCGATAATAATTGTACATAATAATAATACATTATATCATTTCTAATTTAATAATTGATCACTGTCAACTAACCATATGAACTTACCTCATCCGCTAAAACAACGAATTGAGTCGACTAACCTATACTTTGTTTTCCCTCATTCTCTGTCCAAATCTCATCTCTCCCTAATTTGCTAGAGAACTAAGTGACTGAAAGTTTGGGTTCTCAAAACCCCCATGTTTTGTAACACCCCTTACCTGAGTCTGAGGCCAGGACTGGGCACGAGGCATTACCTGACTTAAACACATGCATACAATCATTTCAAATCATAAAAAATCGGTCGAATTTAAAACTTTTCATTCTTAGTCTAGAAATTCTTAATATGGACCTACGAGGCCCAAATTGAGCTTTTGAAACTATCTAGAATTAATTCGAACACCTTTGAAAACGTTGAAAAAAATGTTACTTGAAACAAGGGCACATGCCCGTGTAGAAAGGCAACACACTCGTGTGGCCCTTTTGACCTGGCCGTGCTGAAGGCCCATGTGGTTCACAAGGCCTAAGCACAAGGGAACACACTCGTGCCCCAAACCCGTGCAAATTTAATTCTAAATTCGAACCTACAGGGGTTTTCACATGGCCTGACACACTCCCGTGTCCATGGCTCGTGTCCCTCACACGGACATGACACGCCCGTGGCTTAGCCCGTGTCTAAAAACCTTGACATTTTGTTTCTGACATCAGTAACCAACTAGAGGCACACACCCGTGGCCAGAGGCCGTGTCCCCCACACGGCTGAGACACAATCTATCGCCATCCATCATACCAAAGTCTAACATAACATGATTTCTCAACCAAGCAACCATAACTAAGGCCTACACATTTCACATATGCTTAAGCAACCCATGTATGCACTTTGGTATCCATACACTGAAATTCACATGTTCAACCATACCAGCAATTTCACATTCATGAAAGACCTTTTTGTATTCATATAACAACTTTCAATATTAGCCATTATTCGTGGCCTTATACAAAATGAGTCAAATACTAAGGTAAGCCAACACATTTGGCCCTAAAACGATGTAACACTAAAACAAGACCAAAAGATCTTATACATACCATAATCAAAATAAAAGAACTAACTATACCAAGTGCTTCAAATGATAGTGTGACTGGCTTCTCCGATGTAAAACGATGATCCACGAGCTACTTTGGTGGCACTATAAGAAAATGGAAAGGAAAATGGGGGTAAGCATAAAGCTTAGTAAGTCGCATGTAAATGAAATAACTGCAAGTTGCCATAAAGGATTATACTCCCAACATATCTTGATTTGCACATGAAAGTAAGAATTCATAAACACTATTTGCTCATATTTGTTTCCTACCAATTATACAACATTGGTTTGAATTCACATTTCATAATTCGTGTAAAATACACAAGTAATCATAAGCATAACTTACTCACTTTCCTCCCTTACTAAACATACAACGTAAATGAAGTTTTTATTTTGTAATTCTCATTTAGATACCTGTACCACTCTCCACATGGGCGTAAGTTCTCTCATTTCGATTTAAATCATAAATCATAAATCTCCCGTTGAACCATTTGGAATACTACTGGATATTCAATAGCCCCAAACATGGGATAAAATACCAACGCCATGTCCCAAACATGGTCTTACACTGGCTAGCACATCAAAGTTGATGCCATGTCCCAGACATGTCTTACACTGACTTTGCTATATCGAGGCCAATGCCATGTCCCAAATAGGTGTTACACTGACTCTCATCTATCGGTGTCGATGCCATGTCCCAAACAGGTCTTACACTGACACACAATAAGGTGACACCATGTCCCAAATAGGTCTTGCACTAGCTTGTAAATTTCTAGGCCGATGCATGTCCCAGACATGTCTTACACTGGCTCTCATAATGTGACCGACGTATGTCCCAGACATGTCTTACACTAGCACACATATCACCCAATGTCATGGCATGAATATCCAATCTATTCCTAAAGTTCAACCAGGAGTCTTTACTACGTTGATTTCTCAACATGCATACTCATATTCACAATCATAGCAATTTATGCAATATCAATTCAATCACAAATCATAACAATATAGTTGCATTATTAACATACAACTTACCTCGGATTACAAAATGTAAGCGACTAGTCGGTTTTAATCTACTTGCTTGGCCTTCCTCCGGTCTAGGTTTGGATTTTGCATTTCTTGATCCAAAATAATAAAAATTCATCCATTTAATCACTAAATAAATTTATACAATAAAAAATTCACATTTTTTGCAAAATGACCATTTTGCCCTTGGACTTTCACAAAATGATCATTTTACCTCTAGGCTCAAAAATTGATTTTTATCAAATTTATTCATGCCTTAAGTCTAGCTGAACCCTTTTTACTCTTATAGCAACCCAAAATTTTCATTATTCCACCACATTACTATCTATTTTACAATCTTTATAAAATGGTCCTATTAGGGTTTTCATGAGAAGTTCTTTCACAAAAATTGTTTATTTCACAACCATAACTCATATTCTTCCGTAAAATTTCAGTTAACAACATATATGCTGTCATGGAAAAATCCTAGACTCTCAACCATTTTGCAAAATAGTCCCCTCATTAGTTAGCTCATGCTACAAGGGTTCCAAAAGTACCAAATTCATCAAAAATAACTGTCTAAATCACTTACTTGAGAGAGGAATAAGTGACTGAAAGTTTCAAGCTTCCAAAACCCATAATTTTTTGGTATTTTTGGTGGAGAAGAAGGTGATAAAAAAAATATGATAGCTTTTATCTTTATTTTATTTATCAATTAAGTCACCCACACCCACCTAACCTTGACAATTTGGTCAAATCTTGTCCCTATGGCCGGCCAAGCTTCTTTTAAGGGTCTAATTGCATTTTAAAGACCTCCAATTATGACTCTCTAGCTATTTAACACATTTGGCTAGCAAAACACAACTTTTTCCCTTTATGCGATTTAGTCTTTTTTTGCAATTAGGCTCACAAACGCTAAAATTAATTCACCAAAATTTTTATACACTTATATAAGCATACTATGACACCAAAATAATAATAAAAATAATTTCTCGGCCTCAGATTTGTGGTCCCAAAACTACTATTCTGACTAAACCCAAAATCGAACTGTTACATGTTTACTGCCATTTTCAGTGGATGAAGAAGAAAGATGAAAAGATGACAACCTTTTTCCTTTTTGTTTTATTTTATTACCAAAAAAGTCACCTAACGCCCACCAACTTTGACTTTTCAATTTATTTGTCTCCATGTTCAACCACTCATTTTTATTGGTCTATTTGCTCACTAAGGACCTCTAATTTAGTGTTCCATAGCTATTTAACAACATTAACTTGTAGAACAAATCTTTCACACTTTATGCGATTTAGTCATTTTTCGCAATTAAGCACGAAATCGTTAAAATTAATTCACTAAAATTTTCATACACTCATATAATCATGTTATAACACATAAAATATAAAAAAAATTCTGCGACCTCGAATTAATGGTTCCGACTAGGCCCAAAATCAGAGTGTTACACTGACACTATTAAATTACAGAAAATAGTTATTATAGCATAATTTATTTCCGTAAATGATGTGGAACTTTTTTTAATGGAAAGGGAACCCGTGAATAAAAAATAACAATATATTACCATATTATTAATTGTGTTTGATATGTGATCATTGTTCTTAATCAATGAACCCATTTCAATACCTGCAATTTCAAAACAAATTTCGATAATTAATTTCTAAGTTTGATACATTTTAAATATTTATCAAAATACCTAAATTTTATATATTGCTTTTAATTACAAAAATACCAAACAGTTTTGTCCACGTCATATTTTTTGCTATACTACATTAACAAAATAAATATATCTGATAAATTCCAACTCAATGGTCCCATTCACAAATTTCATCTCAATGGTCTAATCTTTTACCTACATAAAAAAATTATATTAAAATAATAAAAATAACATGCCAATCAAAAAATATAACAGAAACATAATATAAATTATCTCAACATAATAAATATGAATATTGTTATTATTATTTTAAAATGATAATAAGTAAAATGTATTGGTTTAAAAGATAATATATATAAAAACATGGAAACTTAATTATTGTCAAAAAAATATTATTTTTTTCATAGAAGGATTCAAAAGAAATTTCAATTATAATATTTATAAAAAAGTAAAATAAAATTTAAAACACATAAACTCCTATTCCCAATTATAAAATCTAAAAAAATTAGAACACGTAAACTCTTATTCCTAATTTATCTCATAAATTCTAACTCAATGGTCTCATTCACAAATTTCATCTCAATGGTCTCATCTTTTACTTATATAAAAAATAAAAAATTTATATTAAAATAATAAAAATAACATGTCAAATAAATTACATAAAAAATAAATCTAATAAACCTAAAACACACATAACAAATAAATTACATAAAAAAAATATTCTTTCTACATAACATAAATAGGCTTTACTTGAATAAACATTAAAAAAAACTTATGAATGAAAATATAAAATAAATACAAACATACCTTAATAGCTCTTTTTAACCAAATAATACCTTACAAAAATAAAATTAAAAATTAATTCTGAAATAAATAAAAAATAAAAAATTAACATTTATTTATAACAAAAAATTAGTAAATAAAAAAATACCTTTTTGGTTTTTTTTTCAACATCAAATCCTTCTAACCTCAAAAACAACCTCTTAATTAATTTTTTTCAAACCCTAAACACAACCCTAATTTTTTCTCAAATCCTAACACAACTTATTCTCCTTCCTTTTCTCCTTTTCCTTTTTTATTTTTTTTCCTTCCCCTTCTCCTGTCTCTATTCAGCTTCTCTTTTCTGCTTTCTTTTTTCCCTTTCTTCCCTTCCCGCTCTCTTTTTCTTCTTCTAAATTTCTTTTTCCTTTCATCCGGTCAAAATAGGGACATTGGGGACCTTATAATGGTCCCCAAAACACATGTCACGAGCATAGTCCTGTCCCATCGCTGCCACCATTGCAGGGGTTAGGGGTGTGCTACCTATGAGATTGGCTTCACCACCCCAGTGCCACCTATCAATTTGGCATAACCAGGGGGTGTGCTGCCTACCTATTAGGTATCACCAGTGGTCCTATCACCTCAATGTCAGTAGGTCAACAGCGGGTTGGGTTTTGGTCGTATACGGGTCGTAAATGACCTGTATTTCTTTGGTGCCACGTATTTAGATGGTATTTTTTATTTTTTTAATATATTTTTTTAGTCAACTCTGTCAGATTTTATGGTGGTGCTGCCTATGCACCACCCTCCACTTGCATCAATGTACTATTTTGGTACATAGTCTACCTGACATCTATTTAGATATTTTTTTTGATAATATTCAGGTAAAAAGTTGATATTCTCTGTCCACTAACTCTTAATATGTATATAATTTTTAATTTAACAAATTATTAACTTTTATTTATCTTTTTCAAGAAACCATTATTAATAAATCAACTTATTAAATTATTTTATACCCCTAATTTAATTTTTAATTAAATCTCTTTTTTTTAAAAAAATTAAAAATTCAATTGGGACTTTATTTTTATAATTTAATCCTATCATTCAATTTATGCTAATTCTACTCAATAATTTAATCGTAGATGACACAGAATTTTCACTTTCAAACCTAGCCATCCATTTAAAAAATCAATTTAAAAACTGAATTTTTCAACAACGTCTCTCCCCTCCAAGGTTCCATGTTGCCCCTATCAGAAAGCAACTTTGAAAGAGAAGCACCTTCAAAGAAGACTTAGAGAACTCTAGAGCTTCAACAGTAGTGCAGTGTAAAGCGTGTGAACCATCAACTTAAATAGGAGCAGAAGAGGGAGAATTAACAACTTTAGCATTGGGCTCAGATTCTGAGATTACCGTCTTTTTCTTACCAATGCTTTCCAAAATAAGGCCTTACCCTTTGCAGCGGTTTTGAACTTGATTGATTGCATTGGTTCTTTAGACCTATCCATAGAAACCTAGAGTACTACCATCAAAATTTCAACGAACTTTACTATTATCAATACCCATGTTTTTATCAATGACCATATCCGATTTGTCTTTAAGAGGAATACTAGGGTCACAAGTCACCGATTTAAAAGAGTTCTCTTCACAAGAATTACCACTTAAATTACCTCTTTTAATCGGTTTTGATTTTGAGATAGCCAACTTTCGGTCTTTGCTTCTACCCTTGGACACTTTACTACTAACAGCGAAAACTTTTTGGCTCTCGGCAGCTTTAACAGCAGCAGAACCAGCAGGTTCAGCCGACCCAGGACCAGCTTTATCGGCAGAAAACGTGGCAGCAGCAGTCGGAGACTTTAAAGCAGCTTCAATAAATGGTTTCCTGGCCCGGCTCTTCCTTGGCACTATAACCCAATGTGCCAGAATCTGCAGGTTCCACAATAGGATGCTGAACAGTTGACACGTTAGCTGTAGAAGGAGAAAAGGTGGACATGTCCATAGGATGGGAGCAAGCAAGCGTAACAGGCGCTGTGAAAGTGTGATTAGTTTCGACAGTGGCAGCAAGCATCTCTCGAACGGGCAAGAATAATGGGGCAATTTTCACGTCTATGACCGATAATAACCAGCGGCGGGGTTGGCATGGAACTAAAATGTAAAATTATTATTTAAGTTTTAAAATTTTTTTAAAAATTTTAAATTAATAAATAAAAAATTATATTTTAATTTTTTAAAATTATAAAAATTTAATTTAATTCTTTAAAAATTATAAAATATAGATTATGAAAAATTAATATTTCATCCTGTCAACAAAAGTTGTTGTGGCTTCACCATGATAATAAAGAATAAATCGAGACCCTCATATGTAGATATTGCTTTCTACCATCAATGAGTATTGCTTTCTACCATCAATGAGTATGAACTGTTTTAAAGGGCTCTCGATATTAACTTGGACGCAAAAGCGTGCATACTTTCCCCTCAACTCCGAACTAGTGGCCTTATCCACTCGAAGTAGGGTGCCTAAGCTCTGTCCGATTTTAGCGAGAATTGTCGGATCATAATTCATAATACTAAAGCGGTAACTCTGGTAACCGAACCCAAACAGCGACCACATTAAAGGAAGCTTCCAAGGCCCTAAAATTAGGGTTCCATCGTCGCATGGTAACGAAATGCCCATTCACAAACCATGGTCCTCCCTTTAGCACCTTCTCAAAATCGTCAAAACAGCTAAACTGAACAACAAAAAAGAATCCGAATCCAAGTCGATGAGTTGGAGCTCTCCAGAAAGATTCCATAGCTGATTAAGTTTAAAAAGGAGATATTGGTGGCCAAAGTTCTCCCAAAGACCTTAATAATAAGGATTTTATCCCATTTTAGTCGTATTCTATCCTTTTCATCCGAAGAAAGGGTTATAGAGATAATACCATCTTTAATGTTCTCCAATACAGGCTCGTTTAGACAATCATCAAACTCCTCCATGGAGACAGGTTCTTTTTTCCAGGTAGGCATCAAAGTTACAAAAGTCTTCACCAGCAAGTGTATCCCTATAAGAAACGATTTTTCTTGAAGTTTCATTAGCTAAGCCATCGGCTCTTTTAACTTTCTTAATGCTTTTGAGAAGTTCCTCCTCCTCCGATATTAATTTCACGGTTTTCACCTCCATGGCGGCTTCAGAACAACTAGGATTTACCGCAGTCATGCTAGGCGTTAGTTTCAAACTTTTGATTTATTTTTGGCAGAGGATTTCTATTCTTAATATATTCTCTAATACATTAATTCAAATTATATAAAAAAAAACGTGGAATGAATTTGAAAAAAAAAAACCATTAGCAGTATTTGTTTTACTTTTTATTTCTTCATTATTTTTTATAAATAAAGGCTATTAATAGGATACCTAATCATGGGTCGGGTTTAAGTTGAGTTGATGTCAAATTTTAGGTCTGTTTTTTAGATTTAGGTTCAATTTGATCCGAAAGATAAGCTTAAAATTTTGTCTAAGCCTGTCCTAGATAAAAAATACTAAACTCGAGCCCAACGCGGCCCATCGGTGTTAATTTTTTATATTTATATAAAAATAAATTTAAATATATAATACATCAACAAAACTAAAAATATTAAAATAAATATTTCTTAACAAATTAAAAATATATTAAAAATATTTATACTTAAATAATATTAAAATAGTTACAACTTAACAAGTAAATCTGTCTAAAATTGTAGCAGAGTTAACAATAAAATAAGAGTTTTTCAATACCTAAACAATAATAGCAATATAACAACAAGATGACAACAAAATAGCAGTAGAAAATATTTTTAGGCAAATTCGGGTCGGACCGGATCCGAATAAAAAAACTTACCCGAGGCACAACCCGTTTAAAAAATAGGTCATATTTTTTATCCAAACTTATTTTTTAAATTTATATTTTTGCTCAAATCCTTTTACTTTTCAAGTAAACTTTTGAACCTGAACGGATAACCCGGCCCATATCTAACTAATAACTTCATTTCTAATACATTTAATGTTTTTTTTATAATTTGGGTTACTTGTTTTTAAATATTTTAATTAAAAATTAATTGAAATCGAAAAATTATTAAATGAATTAAATTAGAGACTATTAAATACATATGAGTATATAATATTAATTTTATATTTTTAAAATTAAGGAAATGTCTAGAAATTAAAAGTTTTAAATTATGATATTAGTATAAATTATTCCCTATATGTTGTTAATGTGATGGTTGAAAGATGACGTTTTTTCACAAAAGAAAGTAGAAAAGAATGTTGTAGGCTAAGGTCGCCATTTCGCCCTTGTTTCCTTTTTTTCCTTTTTTCCATATGACAGGCAATTTACATGAAACAACTTAGAAAGCAACAATTCAGCTTACTTCCCATTTTTGTATCTTCTTTTTTCTCGTTTTGATTGAAGATTCGCAGTACTTTCCTCTTAATATAAGAGAAGACTGCATTAAAACCTTAACTCTCTTTTTGTCTATACAAACTTGGTTCCGAATACCCATTTCTGCAAATCCAACTTAGTTTTCAATTATATCATCTTTGCTTTAATTTTCTTTCATTGTTCATATTTGAACCCAAATATGATGAGAAGCGAAGAATATAAACGCATTCTTCGTTGTTTCGACAAAGATGGAGATGGGAAAATTTCAGCGTGGGAGTTAAGGCATAGACTAGGACGGATGGGCGGAGAGTTGATGTTAAATGAAGAAGAAGCGTTGGGCTGGAACGGGGATGGGTTATTAGATTTGGAGGACGTAATAGAGTTGATGGAAGGAGGAGGAGAAGAAGAAGAAAAGATGAAGGATTTGAGAGAAGCATTTGAGATGTATGATGGAGAAGGAATTGGGTTCATTACACCCCAAGGACTGAACAAAATGCTGACAAAACTTGGGGAGTCAAAGTCGATTGATGAATGTATGGTGATGATCAAGCATTTTGATATCAATGGCGATGGAGTTATCACCTATGATGATTTCAGAGTAATGATGCAGTAATATATGGCCATGGTTGTTCCTTTTTTTTCCTTTGCTTTCCATCTGTGTCAGGGATCATCATTCATTATATTCTTTTAAGTAGTAGAAATTGTTCCAACAAGTTAAATATACTCCATCATGAAAGTGGGCGGTAGTTAATAATAATCTTCTCCGTAAACTATAAGTTCAGTTTTTAATAGTTTAATTCGAATTATTTAAAAAATTTTTATTTAAGTTAATTTGATATTAAAATTGTTATTAAAATTGCTCACACTAATTAAAATGTCTTTTTTTCTTTCTTTTCTATAATTTTTATTTTTTTTATAAAACAATTTTGAATACTATAAATTTGTAAATTAAATCTAAATAATTTTTTTCTCAAATTTTCGGTACTAACTATTAGATCGACTTAGATCTAAAATATATTTTATTTCTCGCCGTACTAATTATCGAATCACCGCTTAAAACTCATTAGTTGATTTTATTTTTTTAAAAAATAATAGTCTAGTTATTTAAATGAAAATTTTTGAATAACTCAATAATTATTTTTTAATTTTTTTATAATTTTATAACCAAATTATAAATTTATCAATCATTTAATGATCTTTTCTGCTGTTAACCCTAATTTTAATCCTACCAATTGACATGGGATGATGAATTAGACTTAATGTCGTTTATTAGTTTATTTGTGATCAGAAGAGGGTACAACGCGTGTAGCAGACAACCTTGGAGAGAAGTCTGGTCTCCCTTGTTTGTATCTTCTGATTCAATATAAGTAGCCCACAGGCACCAACTACATAGGGTGGGTTTAACATACAGGACTGCCCACAGGCACCAACTACATAGAGTGGGTTTAACATAAAGGACTATGTTAAAAAGTCATTTTCTTAAAGAAGAATCTTGAATAATATATAAATTCATTTATAAACTACACTGAATTAATTTATTATATATAATTAACAAAAAAAACTCTCATTACTTTATTCTTATTGTAATTAACAAACAAAAAAAAAATCTTATTTCTTAAATCATAAACCCTAACTCCTAAACTAATATAACAAAAACAGAAAACTTGCTTTACTATAATTAGTAGTTAATTTTTTATTTAATTAATTAATAAAAAATTTAGGATAATTAAAATTAAAATGTTGTTCCCTAATTAACGAAAGTAATATAACAAAAAAAACATATTCAAAATATAAATTATAAAAACTCAGTTTTATTTATTTAATTAATTAAGACTTAGTATTTGTATACTGGTTGTGTTTTTTTTTTAATTTCCTGAGCAAATTTAAAAATATTCTTTTATATTTATTTTTAAATATTTTACTATATAAAAATAAATTTACTATATCTTAGAAGACAATTCACATCATTCTTTGTGGCTGAAAATATACCAAATATTTCCCCATTAACTAATAGAAACTAAAATATTATTGCTGACCAAATCATCGGACTAGGGTGGCTTGTGGCTCGCCTATTTCATATCAGGAACTCTATCATTGGAGAGCAAATCTAGAGAAAGATTAGGATGGCTTTACACCTCCTTAAACCCAAACCCTTGGATACATGTTCACTTGTCCACCGCCAACCAATGTTCCTGTTCCTTGCTTTGCTCTGCCATAACCATCATCTGTCGAGTAGTGATTTTTGGCTAAGAATTTGATGGTTGAAGAAATTATGCTTTCATGTTCATGTTTTATTCATGGTTGTTAAACCCGGACAGGATAGATTGAGAATGGGACAATATATCACTTTAGGCAGAAGGTTGAACTGAAATTTAAACAAACCACTAGAAACTGGTTGAACCGATTTTAAAAATCAAATTTAAACCAGACAGAATAATCTGCATCACGCTAAAATGGCTTAATTACACGCACGAAAACCTCCCCCGAAAAACAAAATTGTTCTAAGTTGCAGTTTCCATTATCAAAGAAAGATCTCATCATATGTAAGAAAATTAAGAGCAGAAGAGGAGATTTTGCATGGAAAATTCGTCTTTGAGATTTACTATTCGTACATAATAGACATATCCCATACTTCGGTTTTACAGATCAGGACTGACCTCCCTTCTTTGTATATACACAAAATCCCACAGGTAGATTCATTCAAGATCGTCTTCAGATTAAAATTCAGTGTCGAAACAGGATACCATGATCTTTGAAACCATTGACCTCGCAAAAGGGATGTAGCTCAAGCTATACCTGTAAATCATGTAAATCAACCAGCTTCTCAACTTCCATCCAAGTCAAATCCATCTTATACGAGAAGGGAATGTCAACAGAACATATGAAGCTTTTAATTCAATGGTTCTATATTACTGTCAATGCATGCATTGATACACTTATAAATGAAGAAAACTCCCAAAATACATTTAGATATTTAGAGAAAGCATAAAAGTTGTTCTGAATAACACACAAAGAATAAAAGATGAGAACAAAGAAATAATGCATTAATTCTATAGATAAAAAACCTAAAGACATCTAAGAACTGGATGTATCTAGAGCAACATTTTTAAGTTCATAATTTCCTATAAAAAGCTATAAAGTGAATCATATCTATGAGAAATTACGTAATATTTCTCTATCTAAAATCAAATTATCCATTAATATTGTATACAGATATATTTACAGGTTTCACTTTTTCAGTTTGAATTTCCTTTCACCATCACCATTTTTTTATCGACTTTAACTATTAACTTCACATACGAGATTATTTCAAAGTTTTAAACAAATTTTTATTGATTGAAAATCCGTTCCATTAGGACACAAAATAGGAAACTATATTTACGCTAATATGTAATCAGTTCAAAAATTAATATCCATTCACCTTATGACCATATAATCAATATAAAGCAATTATTAAAAGCATGCATATCAGGAACTGTACAAGACAAAGTGTTATGCTTCTTTGAATTCATTATGTCTCGTTCACACATTTTCAATAGGAAACCACAATTATGTCACGAAGATCGAAGAGTAATAAACGCATGCATGATCAATTAGAATTCTCAGAAAATGGAAGTCTTAACATTGTGCTTTCCCAGGTAGTTTGTAGACCACGTATCTCCTATAAGTAGAAGTACAGTGGAGGGAAACTCTTCTTACCATTCACAGAGAATCAGAAAAGGAATGGAAAGGAGAGAAACGTTGTCTGATCAAAGCGGTAGAGACTGATCGCTAGTTATGGTTGGCACCACACTGGAGATGGGTTTGCTGGTTTATAGGATCTGCACTATTGCTCATGGCTAATTGGCTTTGGCAAATATGTATATGGGCAATTTTATGGATGCTTTTGTGGGACAAACCTATGCTAGGAAAGGCCGTTAATTTTCATTCTCTAGTTAAGGGTTAGATTTCATGATTGTGAATTTATTTCAATTGATTCCTTTCTTTTCTAGAATAGGTTTCCTATTTATGTAACGAGTCCCAAGGTTTCAATCTCCTTTTGACAAGACTGAAATGTCAACCACAATAGGCTGTTCTAGAAATCGAGATAAAGAGAACACAATTGACTTTAGCTTGCCCATCAATCATGCTGCAACACGAAGATTATTCGCATATTCTTAACATGCAAAGTTCATTTTCTATTAAACTATTCAATTATTAAATTTGATTTGTCTTTTTGCCATTTCCAACTAAAAGTAAATCCTAATTTTATCATTACCACAACAGGACTAATACTAAGAACAATACTCGTTTGAGTTTTCCATGAGAACAATACAATTGCAAACCAAACGCAAACCACAAGACTCTCACATCTTTGGGCATTTTACTTGCTAGGGAATAGAAGATGCTGACACAAACCAAATCCAGTAGTATCTATAATATAAGAGTCTAGCCTACGATGGAATACAATCTAAACCATACATAGCCTACAATGGAATACAATCTGAACCATACCCCACTGATATATGCTCGCCACATTCATAGCATGACCATTTTTATAAGACAAGAAATTAATATATCCTGATCCAAACCATTTTGCTCTTACTAGTGGTATGTGCTGCATACTCATTTATTTGAAATGCTAGACAGGGCAAATAATAATAAAAATGGCTCTTTAAAGAACCATAATTCCTTTGCAATGTGGTAACATTTAAAAGCTGTATGTAGTGAATTGAGTTCAACATACCAAATCAGTGCACCAAATTCTAGCATGATAGCCAGAAGTGTCAATAGCTTGTTACGAACCTGTTCAGTAAGAAGGGAGAGCTAAGGTTAGCACTTAACCTATTGCATTCCACAATTACTGAAAGCTAAAAAGAATGTAAAAGAAAAAAAGATGTGGAATTATAAAAGTGGAAATAAATGCTGATAGTGACTTACATAGAAGGCACAAAACAGAGCAATTATCATACTTGCAAGATATATAGCTGTTGCATATATACGAACAGGATCAAGCATCATTGACACCTGCCTTTTTGGACCAATGAGGAATGCGGTGCTGCCATACAAAAGACTCCAACTTAGCATCTGAAATAAACACAATATCCACAAAGAAAAATTATAAAAGAAATAGAGCTACTTTGACAAGGGCCTATAAATGCTTAGGTATAAAGTATAAAAAAGCAACAAAGAAACCAGCCATCTGAAAAAAGTTAAGAATCCACATAATATGTCAAAATAGGGGTTCATGAATAAGAATAGCGACTTTTACATAAAGAAGCAAAAATAATGACTCAAAACATGAGAAAGTTAAGGAAAAATGACGTAAAAACTGGCTAGATTTAGTTCTTAAAGGAGTAAAGGTAACTAAGCTTTCAAGGAGTTATAGTATGGCTCAGCATGGAATCAATAAAACTTCATTACATACATGAACCCATGTTCAAGAAGCTCAGCATGAATCCAGTTCAACTTT
The DNA here is from genome assembly GCF_007990345.1 of Gossypium hirsutum. Taxonomy (NCBI): domain Eukaryota; kingdom Viridiplantae; phylum Streptophyta; class Magnoliopsida; order Malvales; family Malvaceae; genus Gossypium; species Gossypium hirsutum. Next base: position 90,657,362 of record NC_053433.1, on the reverse strand, counting down.
GCTGCGGATTAAGGATTAAGATCCTTCACTAATAATAATAAAAATTCCAATCCCCTGTACTCTTTACACATTTGAAATTCAATCACTCTACTTTTAATTCCAAGAATCTAGTACCTCTACTTTTGATAAGACAGTCAAAAGACTTCCATTGAATTGGATTATACGGTATTTTTAAAATTTAAAAAAAAAATGCTCACATGGCTAATTTAAAACTGAGAGAAAGCAAAGTAAGCATTAAAAAGGAAAAGAAAGTATTGACTTTCACTCAACTTCTTTGAAACAGTGTTGAAAAACATTACAAGCACATATTCAACAATTTTATTTGTTTATTTGGCCTTCTACGTGTGAAATATTCACCAGGTGAGTAATTTTTTTATTTTAAAAATTCCACATAATCTAGTTGAATCAAATTCTTTTGATGGTGTTATCATTTGGATTTAAATTATTAAATCAAAAGTGTAAAGGGACTAAATTCCTGGGATTAGAAGTAGAAAGACTAAATTTCAAATGTGCAAAGGGTACAAGGACCGAGAGCATAATTAGACATAATAATAATATCAACTCACTATTTATGTTCTATAGTAACACTTGGTAGGAATGAAAAAGAAAGCCTTATTTTTTCTTATTTGTTTTGAAGAAAAATGGAAACATACAATGCATTCTTTCACCCAAAAAATCCACTCTAAAGGAAAATGAAACAAAAAAACTCAACCTAGATTCTTTCCATTCCTCCCAATTGCACTATGGCATACCAAAAAATTGTTGAATCTCACTGTTTTCACGCTCCATATTTATTTCAGTTATTCCTCTGCAACCTAAGTGTCAATGAGAAGTGCAGAAAATCACATGCATGTTTTTAATAATTTATACAAGCCACCAAAATCAATAGAATCCATGAATGAAGCTCACAAACATTTGTTCAGAAATCGGGACAATGGATGTACCTTCTCAGATTTAACATTTTCTTTTGTTGGTATTTCAAAACATAATATTAACAAAGGATGTTTGTTTTAAAAGAAACACTACTCTCTTCACTCGATATTCTAAGTACGCTGAGAGGTTGAAATGTGCTATACTTAGAGATTAAACCATTTGGTCTTGTGGGTTACATAGCACTCACATTGGAACTCTTGGTCCACATGTTTCATTATTGTTAGTTGGCATAATTGGAAACTAAGGAATAAATATGTCTTTCAGGAAGAGTTCAAGCAGCCACCACATGCTATTTGTTTGATCCTTCCTTATCATTTGAGATTATTTACAGTTTAGGTGCTAAAGGAAACTACTAGTGCTCAGCAAGTAAAACTTAATGCATGGAAATTTCCTCCACAAAAGTATGGGAAGATTAATGTTGATGGCGCTTCTTATTCAGATCCAGGTAATCTTGCTGTCGGTGGACAATGCACAGGTAGTTGAGGCAATTGGTTATCATTTATCAGCTTTACTAGGACACTTGGTATGGGGCTTGGTAGGGTTATATGCTATTTACATTGGCATGCTCTTAGCTTCAAAACAAGGATATTGGAGGGCAAAAATTGGGTCCGATTTACTCTTGACTCTAAAAAAGATTTTACAGCCTCTGCAGAACAAGAAATCCATACACCAGGGAATTTTTTACTGTAAAATGTTGATGAGTAGACATTGCCATTTTTTGTTCATATATATAGGGAGGCCAATATTTATTCTGACTTTTTGGCGAATTGGGTACAAGGCTGGGAATACTGAAGTTACTAAACGTCATATCTGCTAGATGCTTTAGTTGGTTTTTTTCACATTAGTATACAGCAAGAACTACAAAGCCTACAGCTTTATTGCTTAACTAGTCTCCACCACTCCTAAAATAAAAGAGAATAAAAAAAATAAAAGCATAAACAATTAAACCATTAGAACATGTGACTATATGCACTTGCAGGAAAAAAATTGAATAAGAAAAATGAACGATGACATGTTATAATTTTACTAACAAATTAGGAGCCTGACAAGTAGTATATAATTTTAGATACAAACCTTCCAAGTGCAAGCAAATTGCCAAATGTAAATGTGATTCCAAACTTGATTGGATGGAAGAAAACAAGGATTGACTGTGAGATGAAGAAAAAGTGAAATTAGATTGGTATATCCAACAGCACCAAATTCAATGAAGCAAAGTGAAGCAATATAATAACTACATAAAAAATTTCAAAGCACTATCCTATTAACCAGAAAGTGCTCAAGACTGAACTTCCAAGTTTTCTAGCAACACAAAAAAACGATATCAATCACCATCTTCATATGTATAAAAGTGAGGCAAAAGAAGATGCTATCTTATCTTAGCAGTGCAAGCTGAGATAACTAAAATTCCAAACTTCAGATTGACATAAAATTAAATAAAATAAAACAAAAAATCAATGCAACAGTACATCAAATAAACATTAAAGAGAAACAATAGCAAACACTTGTCAAAAATCGAGAGGACAAACAGAAGAAATTGTAAATTAGACAAATTTTGAAGACACACTACATACATCTTATTTCACACAAATCTCGGTCTCCAAAGCAAAAGCAAGTTTCCATGGACAAGAACCCATAATACTCAGAGAAAGTTTCAAAACATAAATATCTTGTGAGGAATGCAAACAACAAAAATAGATCTCTTGGAATCCGAATTCTGAAGATTGAGATAATATATAACCAGCTATCAACACAAATTTCTTAATAGTAGAAACTTTTAGTAGGTTTAAGGAATTATTGTCAAGGAACTTTTAGAGCTTTGTTTCAATATCTCTTCCAGTATACAAAACCTTGTACTATTTTCTTCAAGAACAATTAAACACTACGATATTGTAATTTTCCAGGAAAGGTCAATGATTAACAGCATGAGTTTTAAAGAATGTGACTCCATAACTATTGTAGTCTAAAGCACCCCAAAAGTAACACTTATATACATTAAGAAAAGTTCTTTAAATAAACTACCATCAAATATAGCAATTTGAAGAGCTTAGGGTTTTTTTTTTCATTTGTCAGAATTTGCTTAGTTTAAGCTTTTAAAATAGAATGCTTATATGGTAAAAAAAAACAATGCAAATAACAGATCAAAAAAATCCCAGTAGATAAACACAATCATAAAGTGAGCACATCAAGGAGAACTTCAATAGTTGAAAGAAAAGGAAAACAGGAAAGGAGAGGAGGGCAGGTGGTCAAACGAAGAGTACTAGATGAAAATAAAGGAATGCAACCCTCACAGTGATATAGCCTTCTTTAGGCTCTTATGGTAATTAAAATTATTTCAGTTCTAGGAGAAATAAATCCAATCATCAGTTTAGCTAGTTGCCACTTAGAAATTACTTTATTTAAGTAGTCATATCTATTTGAAAGGCTACGTCAAAGGGAAACCAAGTAATAATGGACTATTAGAACTAACAATACAAGTAATCATATGGGGAAGTACTTACCAGGAGTGTACAAGCCAACCCAGAAACCAAGCAGATGGCAAACCCATAAAACCTCTAAAACATGAGATAAAGCAAGCAATTAGTACAAATAAATTAGTCTTACTTTCTTTACTTGCTTTTAACTTCTAAAAGAGTTGCTAAAAGCAAAACCAGAGGATAACAAATAATAGCATAATTGGTAAAAAGGAGAACAAATCACTAAAGTGCAACGTCGATTCTAATATAACTATTCGATCTAAATGAGCAAAAAGGAAGCTAATGCATATCAAGTCAACACCTAGCAGTTAATTTGGATATATATAACTAAACAATGAAATGTTGGCATAATTGAGATCCTGTATCTGAAAGCACTACAATTGAACTGAGTGTCATGGGTTGACACACAAGAGACGCACATTGAATGTTTTCAGACAAATTGAAAGGCGGCCCCCAGATCTCAAGTTGGAAGAAAATTATGCAAATTCCAACTAATTTAAGCGGAGATGAGTGGGAAGAAGCAAGTAAGACAAAGCAATACAAAGAAAGAAAAAGAAGGAAAGAAACCTGCTTGGTGGTCAAAGTGCACTGGCGATTGAAATCGTCCATGAAGGAGAAAGAGTTTCCATCTTCTTCAATTGCAGGCTGTTGGTGCTCATCTTCCACCTCCATTCCCACCAGCATTTTCATCTTCTCAAACGCATTGTTCATCTTCTCCATCTTCTCCTAACCGTTCTCTCTCGGAATTCCTACGGTCAGACTGGATCTGAATCCCCTCACTGCTTTGCCCGGAGAGAATGAATTGTTAGTAATTTCTTCGGATTTACTCTTGCTTTAATTTTAAGAAAAATTGAAAGCAACAAGATTCCCAACTTCTTGTTATTTCATGGGCTCCTTTTATCTCTTGGGCTGAATCGCATCTCGGGTTCATCTTCTCCATTTGGGTTCAACCTCTACTTTTAACTCAATCCCTAAATTCAACCCAATTTTCCTACCCGCCCAACTCAATTTAAAGATATATAATCAACGAGTCAAACTGGAATCATCAAAATTCAGCTTATAGAAAGCCAATAATCAAACATATCTAGCTCAAAATCTAAATGAAGTAAATAACTTACTTAAAAATAAATATAATTCAATTTTATAGCAATAATACCTATAATATAATTTACATCTGATTTTCGATTTGAAAATACAAGACATTTCTACAATATGAACTACACATGACATATTGAATATTTTTCTCTTAATGGTGTACTTGATAGAGAAGAAAAATGAGAGAAAAGAAAATTATTTTTACCGTAATGCATAAAAAACAATCCTTCTAAATCGAAATGATGAAAAGAGAGAAAATAAAAATATGTGTATGTTAGTACTAAATTATGCATTTTTCAAATTATTTATTTTCTTTTATTTCATTTTTCAAATCTACCAAACAATAGATGAAAAGAAATTTACTTTTTCTTTTCATTTTTCCTTCCTTCCTACTAAGCTCACCAATGAAAGGAAAAATTATACTTTCCATCTTTCTATTTTTTTATCCCTTCAATTTTTCACTTTCCAAATTTTTTCCACTGTACTAAGAAAAAGCTTAGGGCTTCTTCATTTGTACCTATTGCCTTTCCTTTAAGGTTGTGATTGTCTCCAAACGTACCAAAATATAGAGTAAAAATCATGCAAAAAAATTTGTGAAAAACCGATATCCGCAAGTATCCGAGTCAAGTTGTAATATAGTTACAACGGAGTAGGTAAGTACTCCGAGGATCGTACCTAAGGGAGGCGAACACTAAACTGATTCTAATCTAAGCATAAATGGATCTAATTAATACTCTATTAAATTATAGTATGAAGAATTAAAAGGAAGGTTTTTAATAAATTATACTAAAAATATTAAGGAGGTAAATAAATGAAAAACAAGGAATCAAATAATTGAATATATATCAAATCTGGATATGTGTGATTAGCTCGCTTTGGTAGTCATAATCAACTATCATCTCGGGCTTTCTTGTTCAATCAACTACTTAATGCCCCAATAAGATCTTCCGATGCATCCACTGAAATATTGAGTTGGTAAGAACTACTTGTCTTTCGACTTCACAGTCTAGACCGGTTCATCGTTAAGGTGTTCACAGATAGGCAATACCAAATTTAGGTTAATTCCCATCTTAATGACTTCCAAGGTTTGTCAAGTCTAGGGTTTAAATTATTCCTTTCTTGAACAGGTGATCCGTTAAGAAATCCCTATAAAATAATTAAATGAAATGAATGAATTGAGTAAGGCAAGTTGCCGAATAAGACCATAGTTGGGCTATGGAAATCAAAAAATAAGACCATAACTGGGTTATGGCATGTGAATGAAAGACCACGGCAGGGTCTTGGTAATGTATATGTAAGACCATAGTTGGACTATGGCATCGAAATATCAATGAATTTGTATCATAAGCACTTATAAATCGAAAAGGTTAAGAGTATTGATGATTAATAGAAATGTATCGGTACAGGTATGTACGGAAAACTATTCAAGCATCGAGTTAGATGAAGTTGAGAACTCATGAATGATGATATGAATAAATTTGATGTTAGCTCATGAATTAATGCTTTAAATGTTAATGATATTATCTATTTTGAATTACTAATGAATGTTGCGATTATTTCATGTTCACATACGAACTTACTAAGCTTTATAGCTTACTTTGTTTAATTTTTGATGTTTTATTGTTCTACGAAGCTAGCTCGGATCCAAGAATCGTCAGAGACTACATCGCACTTTCGATCATCTATTTTGGTACTTTTGAAGTTATGTATATATGGTATATGGCATGTATAGGCTTAAGTCATTTTGGTATATTTGATGGATATGTATTTTGGCCATTTGAGTTGGCATAAGATGTTGAACTTGTTAATGCTTATGAATGCGCAAATAGTTCTACTTTTAATGTTTCGTAATAGACCTATAATGAATGAATGAGATTGAAATGGTTATGTATGTTTGGATTGGTTTTGCTAAATGAATTATACATGTGAATTATGCTTAGTAAAGCAAGTTAAATTTTTTGGTATTTGAATAGGTAAATGGTATAAAATTGAGTATTGAATTTAGTTGAAATGAATATGGTATGATTATGTAGTGGTTGATGAAATTTGGCTACATGTTTGTGACTTAAAATGATACCAATTGAGTTTACTTAGTTATGTGCAAAAAGAGTGGCAAATTGGCTTTGCAAATGGCCTATTTTTGTCCACACGGGAAGAGACACGGACGTGTGTCTCAGCCGTGTACGACACACGGTTAGGTTACACGGCCTTGTGTCCCTTAGTATTGAAATTGAATTGAAGTTAGTATGCTCCACACGGTCTCACACACGGGTGTGTGACTGGCCGTGTGGTATAAGTCAGTATACTCTCCAGTTTTCACACGGCCTGACATACTGGAGTGTCCTCGACCGTGTGATGCAAGTCAGTATGTATGCCCTGTTTCCACGCGGCCTAAGACATGGGCGTGTCTACTAGCCATGTGCTTCGGGTGTGTGACCCTTGTATTATTGAAAATTTTATAAGTTTTCTAAAATTTTAAAATTTTTGTATGTTATCGGTTTAGTTCCAAACCACTTCTAAAACATGTTTAAGGCCTCGTAGGTCTTTATAAGGGACAATGTGGTTGTAATGAATGGTGTATGAGAATGAATGCTATATGTTGTGTTTTGATAGGTAATACCTCATAACCCTATTCTGGCAATGGATACGGGTTAGGGGTGTTACAAATGCTTTTACTTTTCAAGTACTTTTTCTACTCGTTTTTCTTCTTGATTTTTTTTGTTGCACATATTGGCTAACCTATGATTACTCTATCATACTAATCCCTCCTATCTCACTCTATTTTTACAAAATTCACCATAATATATCTACTTAACCCTCAATACGTATGGCCAAACATTTATAGTCGTGCAGTTTAGGACCAACGGAAAATGATAAGTACAAATTTATATTTTGACTCAAGTTTGTATAGAGGTTCATCAAGAAGTGTTTTCTGGCTCAAAAATAGGTACTAAAGATAAATAATAGGGTTAGCTTTTTGGCTTTAGGTGTACTCTAAACAATTCCTTAGGTCATCCCTAGGTATCTCAATATTCACAACTCTAATCAACCAAACAACCACAAATTTAACAATTTATCAATCATACTAGCATGCTCATTTCCTTGTGTTCTCTATATCATTTGGTACATTCAATTACTTTAATGCCTATTTACAGTGTAATATACAAAACTTAATAGTCTAAAATCAAAATTTTAAAATCACCTATCCTCATGCCAAATTTATTGCAAATACAATTCACCTCTGTACATGCTCCTAACCAATCACTTGTATTTCTACAAGCTCAAGCACACAAATGACAAGAAAAATTAAAGAAACACATAAAAAATTAAAACAAATTCTCTATGTTAGCCCCCATACTTTAGATAACACATTGTTCTCAATGTGTAGCCCCTAAAAAGATAAAGAAAGAAGTTACCCGATTGATCGTGATGGTTCCATAAACTATTGGTGGGTGCTTCTTCCATTACACGTTGAAAGCTCTTAATTACTATGCCTCTTTCATGTGGGGTTCTTACACGAAAAATTAACACAAAACTACTACTAATCTACTATTGTTTCTACTCCTAACAACTAAAAAAAATCATCCTAAATTAATACAATCCTAAAATAGAAGGATAAAACTTCAGTTTAATCTTCATCAGAATCATTCCAACGAGGCGAACGCTTCCTTTCCAGTAGGGCTTTTCCTTTTTCTGAGCCATATTCTTGGTAAAAGCACCCACCTATCAAAGGTGCATGGTAGGTTGGACTTCATATTATGGGCCCTTTCAATGTAGAATATTGCGACTAAAAAGCCGCCTCATAATCATCTTCTTCTCTTGGGAAGTCTTGTTCGTTCTCATTCTCTGAAGTTACCTCCTCTTCTTTACTTTCATGATGTGTCTGAATTGGGGCAAACTTGTCCAACAGGTAATTTGGAGCTCTTAAACAGTTTATTCAGGCAAATTCTTGGAGTATTGGGTTTGTTTCCTACATCCACATAATCATCCCATCAAGTTTTTCCTCCGTACTCCTGTTGGGCCCCTATTCAAGCTTTCATCTTCTATTTTCGTTTAAGTGAAACTAGGACATCCATATTTTCTTTCCACCTCTTATTCCAGTTTATGATTTGTTTTCTTTGAAGCTTAACGTATTGTGTATACAATGAATCTCTAATGATGCATCTTGTCGTTTTAATGAACTATTCATTCTCGTCTATTGGAACTTCTACCCTTTAACACAATTATGTCACCAAGTGGGAAAAGAAGATTTCAACTTTTTGGTTATGAGCACAGTACCTCATTCCATGGTAAATCCATCTACGCAAACATATCTGCTTGCACTGCAAAATGCCATACAACAAAATAGCTCGAAAAGTATTAACGTTAGAAACGTTTGATACGGGTGCAATTCTAGTGCCTATGAACTACATCTAAATTTTACTATAATAGCCCGGTTTAGACCCTAATCAGAATAGTGGTTTCAAGACCACAAATTCGAGTCTAAAAATATTTTAATATTATTTTCTGTGCTTATTATATGTGAATTAGTATGTGTGAAAATTCCGTACGAAAATTTAATCATTTGTGTGCTTAATTTGATAAAAGGACCTAATCACGTAAAATGTAAAAGTTGTTTGCTAATCGTTAAAGTGCTTAATTGCTATGATTTATTAAATGTGGGGTCCTTATGTTGTGAATGGACCATTGGTTTAATGAATGGACAAGTATGGACAATAGGTAGTGGAATTTTTAATGAAATAACTAAGGTTAATTTTGTAATTTATGTATTAAGTCATGATTAAATAAAACAAAAGTAAAATATGAATTTGTTCATCTTATTCTTGATGAAAATATCAAAGAAAAAGAAAAGATAAAAGCTTGCTAGGGTTCGGCTATGGTTTGGCTTGATTAAGGTATGTGTTTTGTTCGGTTTTTGATGATTTCTATGTTTTTGTGATCGTTGCTTAGTAATCTATCAAGCCCATGTCTCAATTTCTGATTTTGTTGATGATTTTGAGTTGAGTTATTAATGAAATTGTAAGCTTTGTGTTGTTAGATGATGAAAAATGAAAGATATGTGACGGATAAATATGTTTTATCTTTGAATTTTTTATGAATTTGAGTACTTTGGGATAAATTGTGAAAATGAGAAATTGAGGGACTAAAATGTGAAATAAATGAAATATGTGGGCTTATATGAACTCTATGAAAATTCAGCTAAACATGTGTATAAGGAAATTTTGTGTATTTTGTGATTTTATGAATTAAGGACTAAAGTGTTAAAATGTGAAAATATGAAGGCTAATTTGAAAAATGCGCTAAATATGTGTATATGGATTGAATTGAATAATTTGTTGAATAAAAGGGTTAATTTTGAATACATATAGATCCAGAAAAGAGGAATTCAGATTTAGATCGAGGGAAATCGAAGGTTATCGAGTAAACCATATGAATCGTCAATTCATAGTACGAGGTAAGTTCGTACGTGATAAATGATGTTACAATTTAATTTTTAATGCTTTGATAATGCAGAGATTGTATATATTTGATTATAGTTTGAACACGATGATAAATCGACTATGTTCGGTACTAAGTGTGCGATTTAAAATAGCTTCGGCCATAAATAGCACTAAGTGTGCGAATTGGAATAGCTTCAGCTATATGAGGCACTAAGTGTGTGATACCAAGATAGCTTCAGTTATTTGAGATGGCACTAAGTGTGCAAGATCATTACACCTTTGGCTAATTATTAAAGCACTAAGTGTGTGAATTCTTAAAGCACGGAAAGACTTCTGAATGAATTAATGTATTTGAACGAGAAGTGAGAATGAAATGAATAAATACAGGAAAGTTCAGGTATGTACAATACCTATGTGGTAGATGATACTATGTGTATGAAGCTTGATGAATTTGTATGAACATATTAAATGTAATGGAATAGAATTGATGGATGATTTGTGAACTACTAAGTGTTTATTATTTGATGTTTCGTATTATATAAATTGTTGATTATATTAGGTGCGAACTTACTAAGCTTCAAAGCTTACTGTGCGAAATGTTCTTTGTTTTACAGTGTCATAAAGCTAGCTCGGACCCGGGGATCCTCAGTGACTCATTCACACTATCGGACATCTATTTTGGTACCATTTTGATAGTTGTATATATGGTATATGACATGTATAGGCTAGAAGTATTTTAGTATGTTTTGTGATGTGAATATCTAGCCATGAGATTTGGCTTGTAAATGTTTGTATGTATAGCCTTTTAAGTTGGCCTAAATTATGTGTTTGATAGGTAAGTTATATGATGTATATAATGTTCATGTGATGGTTTGAATATGGAATGTTGAATTAGTAAGTTTTGTGGTATGAAGTATGTGATAAAATGATGAGTTTATGTATTTGGAACTTATGTAAGTTGTGATGATTTTGGAACATTGATTTGGTATGTTTTGGTTATGAAATTGAGTAGTGAATTGGATGGTATTTGAATGGCATGAAATATATACAAATTGGTTGATTTGGTTGCCTATGAATGTATGCAAATAATGCTAAAATGTTGTGGTTTTGGAGTGCTTGAGATAGGTGGAAAATGTGGCTTAAACTAAGCAATATTTCACCCCACACGGTTAAGCACACGGGTGTGTGTCTCGACCGTGTGTCTGTTGTAATTTAGTTACTCAAGTCAGTCTTGAGCACAGCCTAGACACACAGGCGTGTCTGGTGGCCGTGAAAGGCACATAGCCTTGGTACATGGGCGTTTGTGGCCATTTTGAAGGGTACATGGGTTAGACACACGGGTGTGTGGTTAGTCATGTGACTTAAGTCAGTTTCGACCATGGTCAAGGCACACGAGCATGTCTTGTGGCCGTATGGATAAGTCAATATGTATGCCCTGTTTTGCCATGGCTTAGACACACGGGCGTGTCCAATGCCGTGTGAGGTACACGGCCTGCTCATACGGGCGTGTGAACTATATAACTTTGAAAAATGTTTAAGTTTTGAAAAATTTGTATGTTCTCGGTTTAGTCCCGGCCTATTTTTATAGTATGTTTAAGGTCTCGTTGACCTATGTAAGGGATTCTATATTGTTGTATGATTTATGATACTATGATGTTTGTGAATTGAATGTGAAATGTTTCAATATGTATGGTAATTCCCTTTAACCCTATTCTGGCGACGGATACGGGTTAGGGGTGTTACATTTGCTATTGGGAAATTATTTCTTGATTGAAGTTAGTTTGGCAAATCTGTATCTGGCCTACGATTCCTTTTACCTCTATATTGAGTTAAGCACTTAATAACGTCGTCCATTTTTATATCCTCATATTTGTCTAAATTAGTGTTATTGAGGAAGTTTTTGCTAGAGAAAAGTACATCATAGAACTCAAATATCTCTCAAGGGGTAATCGGCACCTCTTCACCTCTCACTGTTACAATATCTGAATTTTGTCTTTTTTGTATTTCTTGGTCTCTAAAGGAAGCATAAAATTCTTGCACTACTAAGATCACCGCAATTTCCTTGGGAGTGATACAGAATCGCTCCCAGCGATGGTACCTAACTAAAGTCCAAATTTTTTTACACAAAACCATCGAGGGTTCGAACCTTCACTCTTGGATGAAAGACCGACCCTGTAACTCGAGAAAATATTTTTCATCATTTGGATTCTCAATGTTTGCACGGTACAAAACTATCGGAGTTTTTTGGACCATATTTTTCTTACTCTTCCTAGGAGGCATTTTCTACTATTCTACTTCTAAATGAATCAAGGAACAATTTAGCAATAATCAATGAAACAGTAAAATGAGAAAGGAGATACTTACCTTGACCTTCTTGCTTTTTTCCAAATGCTTCGATGGCTTTGCACCCAATTTTAACTTTTAGACTCAACCAAAGAGATTGGTGTAGTTAGGGTTTGGATTGAAAAAGGGGGATTTTAGGATGGAAGAGATTAGAGAGTTTTTTAGATGTTAAGAGACATTTAGAGGGTGATCGGAAGTGTTTTTAGGTTAAAATTAGAGTTTTATAAAGTTAAAAATCGAGTGAAATAATGTTTATGCAGCCAAGTTGCACGAATGGGTCCAGTTGACCCTATAGAAAATTGCAACGAAGTTGTGATACAGGAGTTCTGTGTCGCGACATCCTTGTCAGTTTGCCAATGTCTCGACACCTGGGTTCGATGTCAAAACACACCTTGCAGTTAGAATTTTTTGGAAACTGTCTTCTTTTTCGTGACACAGAAGAGTGGTGTCGTAATATCTAGATAATTTTCTTGGTTTCTTGTTGTTGGCCACAGTGTTGCGACACAGGGTTACCGCGTTGCAACACCAGATCTGATTTTCCCAAATTTTTTATCTTCAGGGTGCCTCAAGTGCGTGTTAGCCTTACTTCTGATCTTTCAGCAAAATTTTAATTACTTGGTCAACAAAATATACAATTTTGTACTGTTAGTTAAAGTTATGTAAAAATGCCAAGTCTAGCTGTAACAGCCCGATTTAGGGTCTAGTTAGAATAGTGGTCTCGGAACCAAATATCCTAAGTCAGATAAATTGTTTTATTATTATTTTGTTATTATAGCATGTTTTTAAGAGTGCATGAAAAAAAATTGGTGAAGTAATTTTAGCGTTTGTGAGCTTAATTGCGAAAAAGAACTAAATCGCATAAAGTGAAAATGTCCTAATTTGATAGCTAAAGGTGTCAAATGGCTAGAGAATTAATATTGGGGGTCTTTAAAGGGAAATTAGACCCTATTGTGATAGCTTGGCCGGCCATGGAGATAAAAATGTTGAAAAGTCAACATTAGGTAATTTTGATGACATAAGGTGTAATATAATCATACCTAAACCTAACTATCATCTTTTTCTTTCATTCTCTCTTCATTTCCATTGATTTTCAGCCATTTTTAAGGATTCTGAGCTTCAAAAATTTCAGCAACTTATTCCTCTCACAAGTAAGTGACTTTCATACCCTTTGTTGATGATTTTTGCATTTAGCATAAGCTTTCAAATGAGGGTACTATTTTACAAAATGATTAAGGGTTTAGGGTTTTTCCATGAAAGGGTTTGTAATGTTTGCTGAATTTTTATGGTAGATAATGAGTCTTGGGTGTCTTATAAACAACTTTTATGAAATATTTTTTCATGAAAACACCTAAAAGGACCATTTTGCATAAGTTGTAAAATAGATGTTAATTATGTGAAATAGTGGCAATTTGGAGCTGCTATAAGAATAAAAAGGGTTCGGTTAGGCTTGAGATATGAAGAAATTCGATAAAAATTAATTTTCGAGCTTAGGGGTAAAATGCTCATTTTGCAAAAGTCTAGGGACAAATTGGTCATTTTGCGCAATTATGAATTGTGGAGTGCTTAGATTGATAAAGTGACTAAATAAATGCATTTTGTTATTATAGATCAAGAAATACCGAATCCGAACCTAGATTGGGGGAAAGCAAAGCAAATCGACTAAATCGACTAGTCACCACATTTTGTAATCCGAGGTAAGTTGTATGTAAATAGTACAACTACAATATTAACGTATGTGTTGAATTGTACTTGAATTTAATGTAGCATGAATCGCTTGATTGTGGGATTCAGAGAGCAAGATGATAATAGAGATTGTAGAGTTCCCATTTGAACATAGGAAATAAATCGGATATTCATGCCCTGACTTTTGGGTCACTTGTGTGAACTAGTGTGAGACATGTCTGGGACATACATCGACCACATTAAGAGAGCCAGTGTAAGACCATGTCTGGGACACGGCATCAGCATTGAGACGAGTGCTAGTGTAAGACATGTCTAAGACATGTATCGGCCTCCAGAGGTAAGTCAGTGTAGGACATGTCTAGGACATGCATCGACTACGAGATGTGTTAGTGTAAGACCATCTTTAGGGCATGGCATCGACACAAATATGCTAGAGCTTGTGTAAGACCATGTCTGATATATGGCATCGGCACTTTACCCAATGTTTGAGGCTCAATGAATATCCGATAATGTTCTAAATGGTTCAACGGTGAAAGTATGGGTTCAAGTTAATAAGGAAAGTATAATCGTGTAGTGAGTGGCACAGGTATTTATATGGTAGGTAAGAAATGTGAGCTCAATATATGCTATATGAGGTGTATTAAATATTGATGAGTAAGTTTGCTTATGCCACTTGTTTATTATGAAACTTCTTGATGAATGTTAAAGTTATGTTGTATATTTATTTATGTACAACTTACTAAGCTTTATGCTTACTCCTTCTCCTTTTCTGTTTTCTTATAGTGCCGTCTATCTAGCTGAAGGACCAACGGAAGTCAGAGATATCGATCACACTATCAATCAAACCTTTTAGTATAGTTTGATTTATATTTTTGATTATGGCATGTATAGGGAATTTGACTTGTGTTTGTGTTATTACTAATTTGGCCAAATGTGTTGGTTTGGGATAAATCCCTCATTTTGTATTAAGCCTCAAATGATGGCTAAAATTCATTTTGATTTATATGTAAAGATTTTAATTTCATAGATGAGTATAATGCACAAATGGAATGTTGTCTATTGTGGCTGATTTGTTTGCATGAAATAGTCTTATCTTGGTTGTGGTTGCTATTATGTAGGTTGTGTAAGTAAGGGTGGCAAATAGTGTAACAGTTTGATTTTGACCCTAGTCAGAATAGTTGTTTCGAGACCACAAATCCGAGTCTGAAAAATATTTTAATATTATTTTCTATGTCTGTGATATGTGAATTTACATCTGTGAAATTTTTGTGATTTAATTTGTCTGTTTCTGTGCTCGATTATACAAATAGGATTTAATCGCATAAAAGGTGAAATTAGCATGCTACATGTTTAAAGTATGTATTTGAAATGGCTTTGGACTAATGGGTCTTTATGTGGTTAATTGACCATGTAATGTATTAAATGACCTTGTTGGACTTTAGTAAATGGTTTATTAATGTTTAAATGCAAATGGTATTTTAGTAAATGGTTTAATAAATGTAATTATAATAAAATAAAGCATGAAATGGTTTTGCATGTTCACCATTTTTGGCCGAATATTACCATGCAAATAGGGTTTGAATGCTCAAAATAATTCGACACTTCGAAGAAGCAATTGCAAGTCCATTTTGACCCGATTTTTAGTAATTTTTACGTTTCCATGATCGTTGCTTCGTGTTCTTCAAAGCCCATGTCTGAATTTCTATTTCTGTTAAAGATTTCATGAGATTCTATTGTTGATATCATGAGTTTTGAAATGTTTTTGGATGAATTATGAAGGCTTGGTAGATAGGTTATAAGTTTTGTCTTTGAATTTTGATGTAATAGAGTCATTTGGACTAATTTGTGAAAATGGGGTTTTAAAGGACTAAATTATAAATTAATTATGTTATTTGGACTTGTATGGAAGCTATGTATATTTGGCCAAGCTATAGTCTTGGTGAATTTTGCATATTTGTGATTTTGTGAAAAATGGACTAAATTGTCAAAGTGTGTAAATGTAAGGGCTAAAATGTAAAGTGCCCTAAATATGTATATATGGATTAAATTGAATGAAATGAATGATTGAATGGTTGAATTTGTATTGTATTAGATCGACAACAAAGAAAATCAGACTTAGATCTAGGAAAGTCTAAAATAGTCGAATAGTCAACTCGTTCCATACGAAATTCGTCTGAGGTAAGTCAAATTACAATTACATGTTAATTTGAATAAATTTTGCACATATAAACTGTAATCTGTATTGGATGGCCTTGAGTGCCTAATGATTATCTTTGGAGTAAAGTATGATAATATGATAATATTTGAAAAGCTCTGTATTTTCCTAAGTAAAGTTGACATCTGTCTGAGACATCGTGTAAGACCGTGTCTGGGACACAGAGCTCGATTGAGATTAACATATAAGACCATGTCTGGGACATCAGCATCGTATATGATTTCATGTAAGACCCTGTCTGGGACAGAGGCATCGATATTGAGTTACATGTAAGACCACGTCTGGGACGTCGGCATTGTACTTGTTTATGAGCATCTGTATCGTTTCTGACCCGTCTGATGATAGCGTACGAAATCTAAGATTGAGCATATGAAATGTATAACCTATGCAGGTACGTTTGTATCGTACTAAATTTCTGAATATGAAAAAAATTCTGTCTCTATGAAATATTTATAGAATTGGAAATGAAGCATGGCATATATGCAAACAAAGGTGCACGATTAAGTATGAAATATTCTATGAAATGGTTATGAATCTTTATGGTTGAATTGTATTTGGCTTACTAAGCTCTTTATAGCTTACTCTGTGTGTTTACTGTCTGTTTTTTCAGTTATCGTAGCTACTAAAGGCTCGGGGATAGTTGAGGATCGTCACCACACTATCGATCTCATTTTGGTACTTTTTAAAGTGTACATATTTTAAAGTATGGCATGTATAGGCTAGATGGTCTATGTATATAAGTTTTGATGTGTATATATTATGCCATAGGAGTTGGCAAGCAAATGAAATGTTGTATATAGTTTTGGTATTTGGTTGATGGTGCCAAATGATGTATGGTTGTAGTGTTTTATGAGCTAATATGTTTTTGGTATAATGAAGCATGTTTTGAGCATGGAACTGGTTGGAAATTTTGGTATGAATGTTGTATATTATTGCTTGTAGAATTGGACTCAAAATGGGGAGCCAAATTTGGCTTAAACCAAGCCTGCTTGGTGCCACACAGTCAGGGGACACGGGCGTGCCTTGAGGCCGTGTAAGAAAAGCAGTATTCTCCTAAGAACCACACGGTCTTGACACACGGGCGTGTCATGTGGCCGTGGGCTAAATTCAATGGCTAGCTAAGTATCACATGGCTATAGTACACGAGTGTGCCTATTGGCCGTGTGAAAAAGTCAGTATAGGACCTATTTTTGGCACGGCTGGTTCACATGGGCATGTCTAGTGCCCGTGTGTGACACACGGCCAAGTTACACAAGCGTGTGATTTTAACAGTTTGAAAGAATTGGTTGAGTTCTGAAAGTTCTAGATGCATTCATTTGAGTTTCGACCTTTTTTAATGTATGTTTTAGGTCTCGTAGACCGTATTAATAAATGAATTGTTGATGAATGCCTCTGTATTAATGATAATTAATATATGTTATTCTGTATTGGTCTGAAATGTTTTGTCTATCTGGTAATGGCTTGTAACCCTAATCCGATGTTAGTTACGGGTTAGGGGTGTTACAAATAGGCTTGGTAAATAGCTTTATATTGTCCACGCAGGTAGACACACGGGCGTGTGCATTGGCCATGTGTCATTATGGGGATGCTAACGTCAGAAACAGAATGTCCATGTTTTTGCACACGGGCTAGGACACGGGGGTGTCATTTCTGTGTGAAGGACACGGGCCAAGCACACGGGCGTGTGCCAGGCCATGTGAAAACCCCTGTAGGTGTGCATTTAGAATAAATTCCACACGAGTGGAGGACACAGGCGTGTCCCTATATTGCTTAGGTCGTGTGAGCCACTCGGGCCATCAACACCACCATGTTGAAATGATCACACGGGCGTGTTGCCCTTCTACACAGGCGTGTGCCATGTCTCAAAGATAAATTTTCTATAAATGGTTTAAAGGCTCAAGTTGATCTAGAAAGTCTCTAATGGTCGATTAGGGGCTTGTAGACCCATAACAAGAAGTTTAAAGTAGAAATTGAAAAAGTTTTAAATTGGACCGAGTCTGGGTGACTTGTGAACGTTTGGGTGTATGAGATCGAGTTAGGTAATGCCTTGTATTTCACTCCGGTTTGGGTTACAGGTATGGGGTGTTACATTTAGTGGTATTAGAGCTATGGTTTAGTCGGTTCTAGGACTAACCTAGCAAGAGTACGGGTCTAGCTATAGAAGCCATAACTGTATATTGATAGT
Organism: Gossypium hirsutum; assembly: GCF_007990345.1. Taxonomy (NCBI): domain Eukaryota; kingdom Viridiplantae; phylum Streptophyta; class Magnoliopsida; order Malvales; family Malvaceae; genus Gossypium; species Gossypium hirsutum. Next base: position 90,638,993 of record NC_053433.1, on the reverse strand, counting down.
GTGACGACTTCTGACGATTATAAATTGTATTTTTATACTGTAAATGGATCTTGATAGAGCTACGATGCATGACGTAGAGAGTAAGACGCCGGCTCCCACCGAAGGGACCGCGTCAGTTGAGACTGAGCCCGTGACTATGGGCTAAGACGGAGGGGCTAGAGAAGCCTACCTCCGAATGATGGATGCTTGGTATACGGAGTTCATTCGTGCGAATCTAAACACTCCACCTCCCCCACCTCCTCCGATCCTTCAGTATGCCTAGGTAGCTCCGCAAGGTGTGGACATGATTAGAAGGGAGAAAATTCTAGTGGATAAGATTCGAAAACAAGGTGCCAAGGAATTTCGGGCTAGTATAGATGATGACCCTGAGGGGGAAGAGTTTTGGTTGGAGAATACCATTAGGGTATTCGATAAATTATCGTGCACACCTGGAGAGTGCGTGAAGTGTGCAGTGTCACTCTTACGGGATTCGGCTTATCTGTGGTGGAATACTCTCGTGTCTATTATACCGAGAGAGAGGATCACTTGGGAAATCTTCTAGGACAAATTCTGAAAAAAATATATTAGCCAAAGGTTTATAGATCAAAAGAGGAAGAAATTTCTAGAGCGAAAGCAAGGCCGAATGTCGATGACGGAATATGAACATGAATTTTTGAGGCTCAGTAAGTATGCGCGGGAGTGTGTGTCTAAGAAGCCACTATGTGTAAGAGGTTCAAGGATGATCTTAATGAAGATATCCGAGTATGTTTTGGCATCCTAGAACTAAGAGAATTTGTAGTGCTCATTGAGAGAGCATGCAAGGTAGAGGAGCTGGTAAAAGAGAGGAGGAAAGCGACTCAAAAGTCGCGAGATTCAAAAAAGAGGCAGATGGGGAAGTCACATCAGTCCTCATCTAAGAGATCGAAAGAATTCACTACTCGATCGAATACTTTAGTGGGGTTTCCGAATAGCAACAAGAACCAACAGAACACAACTTTTAGAGCCCAGAACATTTCTATCGCGAGCGTTGGTAGTGCTTGGCCAAATAGGCCAGAATGTTCACAATGTGGTAGGCGTCACTTCGGCGAATGTCGAGGGAATGAAAGGGTTTGTTTTAAGTATGGATCATTAGAACATTTCATTCGAGACTATCCTGAAATAAAAGAGAGAGAAACCAAGAAGCGAAGGCAAGTAGTGCTTCATTGAAGTGTAGACAACAAAAGAACTCTAGAAGTAAGGCTACTAGTAGAGGAGCGCCAAGAGATGCAACGACTTACGTTATTCGTGCCCGTGAAGAGGTAGAGTCTCTCAATATGATCATGGGTACCTTTTCAATTCATGATATATCTGTCATTGCTTTAATTGATCCAGGGTCTACCCACTCTTATATTTGTATGGAATTCGTACCTCGTACAAACATGATAGTAGAGTCCACTAAATTTGTGATAAAAGTGTCCAACCCCTTGGGTAGATATGTGTTAGTAGACCAAGTGTGTAGAAATTGTCCTTTCACAATTAGGGGTCGTTGTTTTCCGGCCAACTTGATGTTTTTTCCATTTAAGGAATTTGATGTAATCATTGGGATGGATTGGCTGACTTTTCATAGTGTTATAGTAGACTGTGGGAGAAAAGTTATTGAGTTGAAATGTGAAAAAGGAAATGCTCTTTAGGTGGGGCCAGATGAATCGAATAATTTGCCTGTTATAGTATCGTCTTTGACTGCTGAGAAATATTTGAGAAAAGGATATGAGGCTTGCCTAGCTCTTGTGCTGAATGCTCAAGTGTATGAGTTGAAGATTGAATCAGTACCAGTGGGTTGTGAGTTTACAGACATGTTTTCGAAGGAATTACCCGGATTACCTCCAGTGAGGGAAGTTGAATTTGGAATCGAGTTGGTCCCCGGTACGGCACCCATCTCGATTGCTCCATATAGGATGGCTTCTATAGAGTTAAAGGAGTTGAAAGTTCAACTACAAGAGCTAACTAACAAGGGCTTTGCGAGACTGAGCTTTTCTCCGTAGGGTGCTTCGATAGTCTTTGTGAAAAAGAAAGATGGGTTGATGAGGTTATGTATCAACTATAGATAGCTCAATAAGGTAACAGTGAAGAATAAGTATCCTTTACCAAGGATTGATGACCTGTTTGATCAGTTAAAGGGAGCCACTGTATTTTCCTAGATTGACTTAAGGTTAGGATACTATCAGTTAAGGGTGAAGGAGCAAGATGTACTGAAGACTGCGTTTGGTCAAGATATGGGCATTATAAGTTCCTTGTCATGCCCTTTGGCTTAAATAATGCTCTGACAATATTTATGAATTTGATGAACCGTATTTTTCGGCCATACTTTGATAAGTTCGTGGTGGTCTTTATCGACAACATACTGATTTACTCGCATGATGAGAATGAACACGCGAAGCATTTGAGAACTTTGTTATAGATCTTGAGAGATAAGAAATTGTATGCCAAGTTTAGTAAGAGTGAATTCTGGCTTAAAGAGGTCAGATTTCTTAGACACATTGTGTCAGGTGACGGGATTAGAGTTGACCCAAGAAAAATCTCGGTTATTATTGAATGGAAACCACCGAAGAGCGTGATAGAGGTCTGAAGCTTTTTGGGCTTGGTTGGATACTTTAGGCGGTTTGTAAACAGATACTCTATGATAGCTACCCGATGACAAGACTGCTGTAAAAAGATGTCAAGTTCTAATCGATAGAAAAGAGCCAACAGAGTTTCGAGCAATTAAAGGCTTTGTTGACCGAAGCCCCAGTATTAGTGCAACTGGAGTCGGGTAAAGAATTTGTGATATACAGCGACGCCTCCTTGAATGGTTTAGGGTGCGTACTTATGCAAGAAGGTAAGGTCATAGCTTACACTTTGAGATAGCTAAAGCCATATTAGAAAATTTACCCGACACTCGATCTAGAGTTGGCTGCCATCGTGTTCGCGCTGAAAATTTGGAGACACCACTTGTATGCAGAAAAATGTCGAGTATTCACAGATCACAAGATTTTTAAGTACTTGATGACTCAAAAGGAGTTAAATTTACGGAAATGATGATGGTTAGAGCTAGTGAAGTATTACGTGTTGATTATCGAATACCATCTGGGAAAGGCAAATATAGTCACCAATGCTCTGGGTCTTAAGTCATTGTTTGCCTTGAAAGCCATGAATACTCAGTTGTCTATGTCTAGCGATGGTTCGATCCTAGTAGAGTTGAAAGTTAGACCGATATTTCTACAAGAGATCCTAAAAGCTCAGAAAGGTGATAAGGAGTTGCAAGCTAAGATGGCTCAATGTGAGACGGAAAATAAATCCGAGTTTCGTGTTGGTGTTGATTGGTGTTTGATGTTCAAAGATAGAGTTTGTGTACCCAAAAACAATGAATTGATCCTGAAGATTTTAGATGAGGCACATAGCGGGTGTTTGTCCATCTATCTAGGTAGCATGAAAATGTATAACGACCTGAGGAAAATGAATTGGTGGTCGGGAATGAAAAGAGACATTTCAGAGTTTGTTTCCAAGTGTTTTGTGTGTCAGCAAGTGAAGGCTAAACACCAAGTACCTTCGAGTCTACTTCAGCCTATAACAGTCCCAGAGTGGAAGTAGGATGGGACCACTATGGATTTCGTGACGGGTTTACCGGTAACCCTGAAGAAAAAGGATGCTGTTTGGGTTGTTGTGTATAGGCTAACAAAGTTGGCACATTTTATACCAGTGTGTACCGATTTCACTCTCGAGAAACTAGTCGACTTGTACGTTTCTGAAATTGTGAGACTACATGGAGTGCCTTTGTCCATCATTTCAGATAGAGACTTGAGATTTACCTTGAGGTTTTGGAAAAAGCTACAAGAGGCATTGGGGACAAAGTTGAGTTTTAGCACAGCATTTCACCCGCAAACCGATGGCCAGTCGGAAAGAGTAATTCAGATTTTAGAAGACATGTTGCGGTGTTGTGTTCTTAAATTTCAAGGTAGTTGGGAAATGTATTTTCCATTGGTTGAATTCGCCTACAATAATAGATATTAATCAAGTTTGAAGATGGCGTTTTATAAGGCTTTATATGGGCGAAAGTGTCGAACGCCCTTATATTGGACTGAACTCAAAGAGAGTCAGATTCACGGGGTCGATTTAGTCAATGAGACTGGAGACAAAGTTAAAGTGATTTGTGACTGCTTGAAGGCCGCCTCAAATAGACAGAAATTCTATACGGATTTGAAATGAAAGGAAATTGAGTTTCGAGTCGGTGATATTCTATTTTTGAAAGTATCCCCGTGGAGAAAAGTCCTTAGATTCAGTAGAAAAGGCGAGTTGAGTCCTCGTTTGATAGGACCTTATGAGATTACCGAGAGAGTAGGGCCGGCTACATATTGATTGGCTTTGCCACCAGAATTGGAAAAGATTCACAACGTGTTTCATGTGTCCATGTTGTATCATTATAGATCAGACCTTCGTATGTGATTGCACCAATAGAGGTTGAGATTTATCCGGACATGACTTATGGCGAAGAGTCGGCCAAGATTTTGGCTCGAGATGTCAAACAATTGAGGAATAAGAATATAACACTCGTGAAAGTGTTGTGGCATAGAAATGGACTTGAGGAAGCTACATGGGAACCTGAGGAGACTATGATAGACCAGTACCCGAACTTATTCAACGGTAAGATTTTTGGGGACGAAAATCCCTAAGAAGGAGAAATGTAACAGCCCGATTTAGTGTCTAGTCAAAATAGTGGCGTCAGGACCACATACCAAAGTTAGAGAAATTGTTTTATTATTATTTTGATATTATAGCATGTTTTTAAGAGTGCATGAAAAAAAATTTGGTGAAGTAATTTTAGCGTTTGTGAGCTTAATTGCGAAAAAGGACTAAATCGCATAAAGTGAAAATGTCCTAATTTGATAGCTAAAGGTGTCAAATAGATAGAGAATTAATATTGGGGTCTTTAAAAGGAAATTAGACCCTATTGTGATAGCTTGGCCAGCCATGGAGATAAAAATGTTGAAAGTCAACATTAGGTAATTTTGATGACATAAGGTGTAATATAATCATACCTGAGCCTAGCTATCATCTTTTTCTTTCATTCTCTCTTCATTTCCACCGATTTTCATCCATTTTTAAGGGTTTTGAGCTTTAAAATTTTAGCAAATTATTCCTCTCACAAGTAAGTGATTTCCATACCCTTTGTTGATGATTTTTGCATTTTTGAGACCTTTAAAGCATAAGCTTTCAAATGAGGGTACTATTTTGCAAAATGATTAAGGGTTTAGGGTTTTGTCATTAAAGGATATGTAATTTTTTCTGAGTTTTTATGGAAGAAAATGAGCCTTGGGTGTCTTATAAACAACTTTTGTGAAAGAATTTTTCATGAAAACACCCAAAAGGACCATTTTGCATAAGTTGTAAAATAGATGTTAAATATGTGAAATAGTGGGAATTTGGAGTTTCTATAAGAGTAAAAAGGGTTCGATTAGGCTTGAGATATGAATAAATTCGATAAAAAATAATTTTCGAGCTTAGGGGTAAAATGGTCATTTTATAAAAGTTTAGGGGCAAATTGGTCATTTTGCCCAATTATGAATTGTAGAGTGCTTAGATTGATAAAGTGACTAAATAAGTTCATTTTTATTATATATCAAGAAATACTGAATCCGAATCTAAACCGGGGGAAAGCTAAGCAAATCGACTAAATTGACTAGTCGCCACATTTTGTAATTCGAGGTAAGTTGTATGTACAACTGTAACATTAATGTATGTGTTGAATTGTACTTGAATTTATTGTAGCATGAATCGCTTGATTGTGGAATTGAGAAAACAAGATGATAATAGAGATAGTAGAGTTCCCGTTTGAACATAGGAAATAAATCGGATATTCATGCCATGACTTTTGGGTCACTTGTGTGTGCTAGTGTAAGACATGTCTGGCACATGCATCGACATTAAGAGAGCCAGTGTAAGACCATGTCTGGGACATGGCATCGGCATTGAGACGAGTGCTAGTGTAAGACATGTCTGGGACATACATCGGCTACGAGATGTGTCAGTGTATGACCATGTTTGAGGTATGACATCGGCACAAATATACTAGAGCCTGTGTATGGCCATGTCTGGGATATGGCATCGCCACCTTACCCCATGTTTGAGGCTTAATGAATATCCAATAATACTTCAAATGTTTTACGGTGAAAGTATGATTTCAAGTTAATAAGGAGAGTATAACCGTGTTGTGAGTGGCACAGGTACTTATATGGTAGGTAAGAAATGTGAGCTCAATATATGCTATATGAGGTGTATTGAATATTGATGAGTAAGGTTGCTTATGCCACTTGTGTATTATGATACTTTTTGATGAATGTTAAAGTTATGTTGTATATTTATTTATGTACAACTTACTAAGCTTTATGCTTACTCCCTCTCCTTTTCTATTTTCTTATAGTGCCGTCTATCTAGCTCAAAGACTAACGGAAGTCAGAGATGTCAATCACACTATCAATCAAACCTTTCGGTATAGTTTGATTTATATTTTTGAATTTGACGTGTATAGGGAATTTGACTTGTGTTTGTGTTATTACTAATTTGGCCAAATATGTTGGTTTGAGATAAATCCCTCATTTTGTATTAAGCCTCAAATGATGGCTAAAATTCATTTTGATTTATATATAAAGATGTTAATTTCATAAATGAGTATAATGCACAAAGAATGTTGTTTATTGCGGCTGATTTGTTTGCATGAAATAGTATTATCTTGGTTGTGGTTGCTATTATGTAGGTTGTGTAAGTAAGTGTGGCAAATAATGTTGGTAAATAGCCTTATATTGTTCACATAGGTAGACACACGGCTGTGTGCCTAGGCCGTGTGTGACACACGATATGCCTTATGGGCGTGTGGTCCGGCCGTGTGTCCCCTGCACCTAAAAAGTTTGAGTCAGTATACATGATAGTAAACACACAGGCAGGGACACGGCCATGTGTCTCAGCCGTGTAAGGGACATGGCCTAGCACACGGCGTGTGCATTGGCCGTGTGTCATTTTGAGGATGTTGACGTCAGAAACAGAATGCCCATGTTTTTGCACACGGGCTAGGACACGGGCGTGTCTTTGCCGTGTGAAGGACAAGGGCCAGGCACACAGTCGTGTGCTAGGCCGTGTCAAAACCCCTGTACGTGTGCATTTAGAATAAATTCCACACGAGTGGAGGACACGGACGTGTCCCTATATTGTTTAGGTCGTCTGAGCCACACGAGCCATCAACACGACCATGTTGAAACGGCCACATGGGCGTGTTGCCCTTCTAACAGGCGTGTGCCATATCTCAAAGATAAATTTTCTATAAATGGTTTAAAGGCTAGGGTTGATCTCGAATAGTCTCCAATGGTCGATTAGGGGCTTGTAGACCCATAAAAAGAAGTTTAAAGTTGAAATTGAAAAAGTTCTAAATTGGACCTAGTCTGGGTGACTTGTGAATATTTGGGTACATGAGATAGAGTTAGGTAATGCCTCGTATTCCGCTCCGACGTGGGTTACGCGTATGGGCTGATACATTTAGTGGTATCAGAGTTATGGTTTAGTCGGTTCTAGGACTAACCTAGCAAGAGTACGGGTCTAGCTATAGAAGCCATAACTGTATATTGATAGTGTGACGACTTCTGACGATTATAAATTGTATTTTTATACTGTAAATGGATCTTGATAGAGCTACGATGCATGACGTAGAGAGTAAGACGCCGGCTCCCACCGAAGGGACCGCGTCAGTTGAGACTGAGCCCGTGACTATGGGCTAAGACGGAGGGGCTAGAGAAGCCTACCTCCGAATGATGGATGCTTGGTATACGGAGTTCATTCGTGCGAATCTAAACACTCCACCTCCCCCACCTCCTCCGATCCTTCAGTATGCCTAGGTAGCTCCGCAAGGTGTGGACATGATTAGAAGGGAGAAAATTCTAGTGGATAAGATTCGAAAACAAGGTGCCAAGGAATTTCGGGCTAGTATAGATGATGACCCTGAGGGGGAAGAGTTTTGGTTGGAGAATACCATTAGGGTATTCGATAAATTATCGTGCACACCTGGAGAGTGTGTGAAGTGTGCAGTGTCACTCTTACGGGATTCGGCTTATCTGTGGTGGAATACTCTCGTGTCTATTATACCGAGAGAGAGGATCACTTGGGAAATCTTCTAGGACAAATTCTGAAAAAAATATATTAGCCAAAGGTTTATAGATCAAAAGAGGAAGAAATTTCTAGAGCGAAAGCAAGGCCGAATGTCGATGACGGAATATGAACATGAATTTTTGAGGCTCAGTAAGTATGCGCGGGAGTGTGTGTCTAAGAAGCCACTATGTGTAAGAGGTTCAAGGATGATCTTAATGAAGATATCCGAGTATGTTTTGGCATCCTAGAACTAAGAGAATTTGTAGTGCTCATTGAGAGAGCATGCAAGGTAGAGGAGCTGGTAAAAGAGAGGAGGAAAGCGACTCAAAAGTCGCGAGATTCAAAAAAGAGGCAGATGGGGAAGTCACATCAGTTCTCATCTAAGAGATCGAAAGAATTCACTACTCGATCGAATACTTTAGTGGGGTTTCCGAATAGCAACAAGAACCAACAGAACACAACTTTTAGAGCCCAGAACATTTCTATCGCGAGCGTTGGTAGTGCTTGGCCAAATAGGCCAGAATGTTCACAATGTGGTAGGCGTCACTTCGGCGAATGTCGAGGGAATGAAAGGGTTTGTTTTAAGTATGGATCATTAGAACATTTCATTCGAGACTATCCTGAAATAAAAGAGAGAGAAACCAAGAAGCGAAGGCAAGTAGTGCTTCATTGAAGTGTAGACCACAAAAGAACTCTAGAAGTAAGGCTACTAGTAGAGGAGCGCCAAGAGATGCAACGACTTACGTTATTCGTGCCCGTGAAGAGGTAGAGTCTCTCAATATGATCATGGGTACCTTTTCAATTCATGATATATCTGTCATTGCTTTAATTGATCCAGGGTCTACCCACTCTTATATTTGTATGGAATTCGTACCTCGTACAAACATGATAGTAGAGTCCACTAAATTTGTGATAAAAGTGTCCAACCCCTTGGGTAGATATGTGTTAGTAGACCAAGTGTGTAGAAATTGTCCTTTCACAATTAGGGGTCGTTGTTTTCCGGCCAACTTGATGTTTTTTCCATTTAAGGAATTTGATGTAATCATTGGGATGGATTGGCTGACTTTTCATAGTGTTATAGTAGACTGTGGGAGAAAAGTTATTGAGTTGAAATGTGAAAAAGGAAATGCTCTTTAGGTGGGGCCAGATGAATCGAATAATTTGCCTGTTATAGTATCGTCTTTGACTGCTGAGAAATATTTGAGAAAAGGATATGAGGCTTGCCTAGCTCTTGTGCTGAATGCTCAAGTGTATGAGTTGAAGATTGAATCAGTACCAGTGGGTTGTGAGTTTACAGACATGTTTTCGAAGGAATTACCCGGATTACCTCCAGTGAGGGAAGTTGAATTTGGAATCGAGTTGGTCCCCGGTACGGCACCCATCTCGATTGCTCCATATAGGATGGCTTCTATAGAGTTAAAGGAGTTGAAAGTTCAACTACAAGAGCTAACTAACAAGGGCTTTGCGAGACTGAGCTTTTCTCCGTAGGGTGCTTCGATAGTCTTTGTGAAAAAGAAAGATGGGTTGATGAGGTTATGTATCAACTATAGATAGCTCAATAAGGTAACAGTGAAGAATAAGTATCCTTTACCAAGGATTGATGACCTGTTTGATCAGTTAAAGGGAGCCACTGTATTTTCCTAGATTGACTTAAGGTTAGGATACTATCAGTTAAGGGTGAAGGAGCAAGATGTACTGAAGACTGCGTTTGGTCAAGATATGGGCATTATAAGTTCCTTGTCATGCCCTTTGGCTTAAATAATGCTCTGACAATATTTATGAATTTGATGAACCGTATTTTTCGGCCATACTTTGATAAGTTCGTGGTGGTCTTTATCGACAACATACTGATTTACTCGCATGATGAGAATGAACACGCGAAGCATTTGAGAACTTTGTTATAGATCTTGAGAGATAAGAAATTGTATGCCAAGTTTAGTAAGAGTGAATTCTGGCTTAAAGAGGTCAGATTTCTTAGACACATTGTGTCAGGTGACGGGATTAGAGTTGACCCAAGAAAAATCTCGGTTATTATTGAATGGAAACCACCGAAGAGCGTGATAGAGGTCTGAAGCTTTTTGGGCTTGGTTGGATACTTTAGGCGGTTTGTAAACAGATACTCTATGATAGCTACCCGATGACAAGACTGCTGTAAAAAGATGTCAAGTTCTAATCGATAGAAAAGAGCCAACAGAGTTTCGAGCAATTAAAGGCTTTGTTGACCGAAGCCCCAGTATTAGTGCAACTGGAGTCGGGTAAAGAATTTGTGATATACAGCGACGCCTCCTTGAATGGTTTAGGGTGCGTACTTATGCAAGAAGGTAAGGTCATAGCTTACACTTTGAGATAGCTAAAGCCATATTAGAAAATTTACCCGACACTCGATCTAGAGTTGGCTGCCATCGTGTTCGCGCTGAAAATTTGGAGACACCACTTGTATGCAGAAAAATGTCGAGTATTCACAGATCACAAGATTTTTAAGTACTTGATGACTCAAAAGGAGTTAAATTTACGGAAATGATGATGGTTAGAGCTAGTGAAGTATTACGTGTTGATTATCGAATACCATCTGGGAAAGGCAAATATAGTCACCAATGCTCTGGGTCTTAAGTCATTGTTTGCCTTGAAAGCCATGAATACTCAGTTGTCTATGTCTAGCGATGGTTCGATCCTAGTAGAGTTGAAAGTTAGACCGATATTTCTACAAGAGATCCTAAAAGCTCAGAAAGGTGATAAGGAGTTGCAAGCTAAGATGGCTCAATGTGAGACGGAAAATAAATCCGAGTTTCGTGTTGGTGTTGATTGGTGTTTGATGTTCAAAGATAGAGTTTGTGTACCCAAAAACAATGAATTGATCCTGAAGATTTTAGATGAGGCACATAGCGGGTGTTTGTCCATCTATCTAGGTAGCATGAAAATGTATAACGACCTGAGGAAAATGAATTGGTGGTCGGGAATGAAAAGAGACATTTCAGAGTTTGTTTCCAAGTGTTTTGTGTGTCAGCAAGTGAAGGCTAAACACCAAGTACCTTCGAGTCTACTTCAGCCTATAACAGTCCCAGAGTGGAAGTAGGATGGGACCACTATGGATTTCGTGACGGGTTTACCGGTAACCCTGAAGAAAAAGGATGCTGTTTGGGTTGTTGTGTATAGGCTAACAAAGTTGGCACATTTTATACCAGTGTGTACCGATTTCACTCTCGAGAAACTAGTCGACTTGTACGTTTCTGAAATTGTGAGACTACATGGAGTGCCTTTGTCCATCATTTCAGATAGAGACTTGAGATTTACCTTGAGGTTTTGGAAAAAGCTACAAGAGGCATTGGGGACAAAGTTGAGTTTTAGCACAGCATTTCACCCGCAAACCGATGGCCAGTCGGAAAGAGTAATTCAGATTTTAGAAGACATGTTGCGGTGTTGTGTTCTTAAATTTCAAGGTAGTTGGGAAATGTATTTTCCATTGGTTGAATTCGCCTACAATAATAGATATTAATCAAGTTTGAAGATGGCGTTTTATAAGGCTTTATATGGGCGAAAGTGTCGAACGCCCTTATATTGGACTGAACTCAAAGAGAGTCAGATTCACGGGGTCGATTTAGTCAATGAGACTGGAGACAAAGTTAAAGTGATTTGTGACTGCTTGAAGGCCGCCTCAAATAGACAGAAATTCTATACGGATTTGAAATGAAAGGAAATTGAGTTTCGAGTCGGTGATATTCTATTTTTGAAAGTATCCCCGTGGAGAAAAGTCCTTAGATTCAGTAGAAAAGGCGAGTTGAGTCCTCGTTTGATAGGACCTTATGAGATTACCGAGAGAGTAGGGCCGGCTACATATTGATTGGCTTTGCCACCAGAATTGGAAAAGATTCACAACGTGTTTCATGTGTCCATGTTGTATCATTATAGATCAGACCTTCGTATGTGATTGCACCAATAGAGGTTGAGATTTATCCGGACATGACTTATGGCGAAGAGTCGGCCAAGATTTTGGCTCGAGATGTCAAACAATTGAGGAATAAGAATATAACACTCGTGAAAGTGTTGTGGCATAGAAATGGACTTGAGGAAGCTACATGGGAACCTGAGGAGACTATGATAGACCAGTACCCGAACTTATTCAACGGTAAGATTTTTGGGGACGAAAATCCCTAAGAAGGAGAAATGTAACAGCCCGATTTAGTGTCTAGTCAAAATAGTGGCGTCAGGACCACATACCAAAGTTAGAGAAATTGTTTTATTATTATTTTGATATTATAGCATGTTTTTAAGAGTGCATGAAAAAAAATTTGGTGAAGTAATTTTAGCGTTTGTGAGCTTAATTGCGAAAAAGGACTAAATCGCATAAAGTGAAAATGTCCTAATTTGATAGCTAAAGGTGTCAAATAGATAGAGAATTAATATTGGGGTCTTTAAAAGGAAATTAGACCCTATTGTGATAGCTTGGCCAGCCATGGAGATAAAAATGTTGAAAGTCAACATTAGGTAATTTTGATGACATAAGGTGTAATATAATCATACCTGAGCCTAGCTATCATCTTTTTCTTTCATTCTCTCTTCATTTCCACCGATTTTCATCCATTTTTAAGGGTTTTGAGCTTTAAAATTTTAGCAAATTATTCCTCTCACAAGTAAGTGATTTCCATACCCTTTGTTGATGATTTTTGCATTTTTGAGACCTTTAAAGCATAAGCTTTCAAATGAGGGTACTATTTTGCAAAATGATTAAGGGTTTAGGGTTTTGTCATTAAAGGATATGTAATTTTTTCTGAGTTTTTATGGAAGAAAATGAGCCTTGGGTGTCTTATAAACAACTTTTGTGAAAGAATTTTTCATGAAAACACCCAAAAGGACCATTTTGCATAAGTTGTAAAATAGATGTTAAATATGTGAAATAGTGGGAATTTGGAGTTTCTATAAGAGTAAAAAGGGTTCGATTAGGCTTGAGATATGAATAAATTCGATAAAAAATAATTTTCGAGCTTAGGGGTAAAATGGTCATTTTACAAAAGTTTAGGGGCAAATTGGTCATTTTGCCCAATTATGAATTGTAGAGTGCTTAGATTGATAAAGTGACTAAATAAGTTCATTTTTATTATATATCAAGAAATACTGAATCCGAATCTAAACCGGGGGAAAGCTAAGCAAATCGACTAAATTGACTAGTCGCCACATTTTGTAATTCGAGGTAAGTTGTATGTACAACTGTAACATTAATGTATGTGTTGAATTGTACTTGAATTTATTGTAGCATGAATCGCTTGATTGTGGAATTGAGAAAACAAGATGATAATAGAGATAGTAGAGTTCCCGTTTGAACATAGGAAATAAATCGGATATTCATGCCATGACTTTTGGGTCACTTGTGTGTGCTAGTGTAAGACATGTCTGGCACATGCATCGACATTAAGAGAGCCAGTGTAAGACCATGTCTGGGACATGGCATCGGCATTGAGACGAGTGCTAGTGTAAGACATGTCTGGGACATACATCGGCTACGAGATGTGTCAGTGTATGACCATGTTTGAGGTATGACATCGGCACAAATATACTAGAGCCTGTGTATGGCCATGTCTGGGATATGGCATCGCCACCTTACCCCATGTTTGAGGCTTAATGAATATCCAATAATACTTCAAATGTTTTACGGTGAAAGTATGATTTCAAGTTAATAAGGAGAGTATAACCGTGTTGTGAGTGGCACAGGTACTTATATGGTAGGTAAGAAATGTGAGCTCAATATATGCTATATGAGGTGTATTGAATATTGATGAGTAAGGTTGCTTATGCCACTTGTGTATTATGATACTTTTTGATGAATGTTAAAGTTATGTTGTATATTTATTTATGTACAACTTACTAAGCTTTATGCTTACTCCCTCTCCTTTTCTATTTTCTTATAGTGCCGTCTATCTAGCTCAAAGACTAACGGAAGTCAGAGATGTCGATCACACTATCAATCAAACCTTTCGGTATAGTTTGATTTATATTTTTGAATTTGACGTGTATAGGGAATTTGACTTGTGTTTGTGTTATTACTAATTTGGCCAAATATGTTGGTTTGAGATAAATCCCTCATTTTGTATTAAGCCTCAAATGATGGCTAAAATTCATTTTGATTTATATATAAAGATGTTAATTTCATAAATGAGTATAATGCACAAAGAATGTTGTTTATTGCGGCTGATTTGTTTGCATGAAATAGTATTATCTTGGTTGTGGTTGCTATTATGTAGGTTGTGTAAGTAAGTGTGGCAAATAATGTTGGTAAATAGCCTTATATTGTTCACACAGGTAGACACACGGCTGTGTGCCTAGGCCGTGTGTGACACACGATATGCCTTATGGGCGTGTGGTCCGGCCGTGTGTCCCCTGCACCTAAAAAGTTTGAGTCAGTATACATGATAGTAAACACACAGGCAGGGACACGGCCGTGTGTCTCAGCCGTGTAAGGGACATGGCCTAGCACACGGCGTGTGCATTGGCCGTGTGTCATTTTGAGGATGCTGACGTCAGAAACAGAATGCCCATGTTTTTGCACACGGGCTAGGACACGGGCGTGTCTTTGCCGTGTGAAGGACAAGGGCCAGGCACACAGTCGTGTGCTAGGCCGTGTCAAAACCCCTGTACGTGTGCATTTAGAATAAATTCCACACGAGTGGAGGACACGGACGTGTCCCTATATTGTTTAGGTCGTCTGAGCCACACGAGCCATCAACACGACCATGTTGAAACGGCCACATGGGCGTGTTGCCCTTCTAACAGGCGTGTGCCATATCTCAAAGATAAATTTTCTATAAATGGTTTAAAGGCTAGGGTTGATCTCGAATAGTCTCCAATGGTCGATTAGGGGCTTGTAGACCCATAAAAAGAAGTTTAAAGTTGAAATTGAAAAAGTTTTAAATTGGACCTAGTCTGGGTGACTTGTGAATATTTGGGTACATGAGATAGAGTTAGGTAATGCCTCGTATTCCGCTCCGACGTGGGTTACGCGTATGGGCTGATACATTTAGTGGTATCAGAGCTATGGTTTAGTCGATTCTAGGACTAATCTAGCAAGAGTACGGGTCTAGCTATAGATTCCATAACTCTATACTGATAGTGTGATGACTTTTGACGATTATAAATTGTATTTTTATATAGTAAATAGATCCTGATAGAGCTATGGCGGATGACGTGGAGAGTTACGTGCTAGCTCCCGCCGAAGGGACAGCGCTAGTTGAGAGTGAGCCCGTGACTATGGGCCAAGGCGAAGGGGCTAGAGAAGCCTACCTCCGAATGATGGATGCTTGGTATACGGAGTTCGTTCGTGCGAATTTGAACACTCCACCTCCCTAACCTCCTCCGATCCCTCAGTATGCCTAGGTAGCTTCGCAAGGTGTGGACATGATTAGGAGGGAGAAACCTCTAGTGGATAAGATTTAGAAACAAGGTACCGAAAAATTTCATGCTAGTATAGATGATGACCCAGAGAGAGAAGAGTTTTGGTTGGAGAATACCATTAGGGTATTCGATGAACTATCGTGTACACTTGAAGAGTGCGTGAAGTGTGCAGTGTCACTCTTATGGGATTCGGCTTATCAGTGGTAGAATACTCACGTGTCTATTGTACCGAGAGAGAGGATCACTTGGGAATTCTTCCAGGACGAATTCTGAAAAAAGTATATTAGCCAAAGGTTCATAGATCAAAAGAGGAAGGAATTTTTAGAGCTAAAGCAAGGCCGAATGTCGGTGATGGAATATGAACATGAATTTGTGAGGCTTAGTAAGTATGTGCGGGAGTGCGTGTCTACAGAAGCCACTATGTGTAAGAGGTTTGAGGATGGTATTAATAAAGATATCCGAGTATTTGTCGGCATCCTAGAGTTAAGAGAATTTGTAGTGCTCGTTGAGAGAGCATGCAAGGCAGAGGAGCTGGTAAAAGAGAAAAGGAAAGCGATTTTTGTGTCACAAGATTTAAAGAAGAGGCAGATGGGGAATTCACATCAGTCCTCATCTAAGAGATCGAAAGAATTCACTACTCGATCGAATACTTTAGTGGGGTTTTCAAACAGAAACAAGAACCGACAGAACACAACTTCTAGAGCCCAGACCACTTCTGTCGTGAGCGTTGGTAATGCTCACCCAAATGGGCCAGAATGTCCACAATATGGTAGGCATCACTTCGGCGAATTCCGGGAGAATGAAAGGGTCTGTTTTAATTATGGATTATTAGAACATTTCATTCGAGATTGTCCTAAAATGGAAGAGAGAAAGAGAAAGCAAGAAGCGAAGGCAAGTAGTGCTCCATTGAAGGGTAGACCACAAAAGAACTCTAGAAGTGGGGCTACTGGTAGAGGGGCGCCAACAGTTGCTACAGTGAGATCTGAGGGCAGAGTGCCTACAAGGACTTATGCTATTCGTGCCCGTGAAGAGGTAGAGTCTCTCGATGTGATCACGAGTACCTTTTCTATTCATGATATATCTGTCATTGCTTTAATTGATCCGGGGTCTACCTACTCTTATATTTGTATGGAATTGATACCTTGTATGAATATGATAGTAGAGTCCATTGAATTTGTGATAAAAGCGTCCAACCTCTTGGGTAGATATGTGTTAGTAGACCAAGTGTGTAGAAATTGTCCTTTGATAATTAGGGGTTATTATTTTTCGGCCAACTTTATGTTTTTTTCGTTTAATGAATTTGATGTAATCCTTGGGATGGATTGATTGACTTTTCATAGTGTTGTAGTAGACTGTGGGAGAAAATTTATTGAGTTGAAATGTGAAGACGAAAATGTTCTTTAGGTGGGGCCAGATGAATCGAATAATTTTCCTGTTGTAGTATCATTTTTAACTACTGAGAAATATTTGAGAAAAGGATATGAGGCTTACCTAGCTCTTGTGCTGAATACTTAAGTGTCTGAGTTGAAGATTGAACCAGTACCAGTGGGTTGTGAGTTTACAGACGTGTTTTCGGAGGAATTACCCGGATTACCTCCAGAGAGGGAAGTTGAATTTGGAATCGAGTTGGTCCCCAGTACGGTACCCATCTTGATTGCTCTATATAGGATGGCTTCTACGGAGTTAAAGGAGTTGAAAGTTCAACTACAAGAGCTAACTAACAAGGGCTTTGCGAGACCGAGCTTTTCTCCATGGGGTGCATCAGTACTCTTTGTGAAAAAGAAAGATGGGTCGATGAGGTTATGTATCGACTATAGATAGCTCAATAAGGTAATAGTGAAGAATAAGTATCCTTTGCCAAGGATCGATGACTTGTTTGATCAGCTAAAAGGAGCCACTGTATTTTCCAAGATTGACCGGAGGTCAGGATACTATCAGTTAAGGGTGAAAGAGCAAGATGTACCGAAGACTACGTTTCAGACAAGATATAGGCATTATGAGTTCCTTGTCATTCCCTTTGGTTTGAATAATGCTCTGACGGTATTTATGGATTTGATGAACTGCATTTTTTGGCTGTACTTGGATAAATTCGTGGTGTTTTTTATCGATGAAATATTGATTAACTCGCGTGATGAGAATGAACACGCGGAGCATTTGAGAACTGTGTTATAGATATTGAGAGACAAGAAATTGTATGCCAAGTTCAGTAAGAGTGAATTCTGGCTTAAGGAGGTCAGATTTCTTAAACACATTGTGTCGGGTGACAGGATTAGAGTTGACCCAAGCAAAATCTCGGCTATTGTTGAATGGAAATCACCGAAGAGCGTGACAGAGGTCTGAAGCTTTTTGAGCTTGGCCGGATACTATAGGCAGTTTGTAAATGGATTCTCTATTATAGTTACCCCGATGGCAAGACTGCTGCAAAAAGATGTCAAGTTCAAATGGACAGAAAAGTGCGAACAGAGTTTTGAGTAATTAAAGGCTTTGTTGACCGAAGTCCCAGTATTAGTGCAACCAGAGTAGGGTAAAGAATTTGTGATATACAACGACGCCTCATTGAATGGTTTAGGGTGCGTACTTATGCAAGAAGGTAAGGTCATAGCTTACACTTCGAGACAGCTAAAGCCACATGAGAAAATCTACCCGGCACACGACCTAAAGTTACTGCCACTGTGTTCATTCTGAAAATTTGGAGACACCACTTATATAGAGAAGAATGACGAGTATTCACAGAACACAAGAGTTTTAAGTACTTGATGACTCAAAAGCAGTTAAATTTACGACAACGATGATGGTTAGAGCTAGTGAAGGATTACATGTTGATTATCGACTACCATCCGGAAAGGCGAATATTGTCGCCAATGCTCTGAGTCGAAAGTCATTGTTTTCCTTGAGAGTCATGAATACTCAGTTGTCTATGTCTAGCGATGGTTCGGTCCTAGTAGAGTTAAGAGGTAAACCGACATTTCTACAAGAGATCCGCGAAGCTTAGAAAGGAGATAAGGAGTTGCAAGCTAAGATGGCTCAATGTGAGTCAGAAAATAAATCATAGTTTCTTGTTGGTGTTGATGGGTGTTTGATGTTAAAGGATGGAGTTTGTGTACCCAAAAACAATGAATTAATCCGGAAGATTTTAGATGAGGCACATAGTGGGTGTTTGTCCATCCACTCGGGTAGCGTGAAAATGTATAACGACATGAGGAAAATGAATTGGTGGTCAGGAATGAAAAGAGACATTTCAGAGTTTGTTTCCAAGTGTTTTGTGTGTCAGCAAGTGAAGGCTAAACACCAAGTACCTTCGAGTCTACTTCAGCCTATAACAGTCCCAGAGTGGAAGTAGGATGGGACCACTATGGATTTCGTGACGGGTTTACCGGTAACCCTGAAGAAAAAGGATGCTGTTTGGGTTGTTGTGTATAGGCTAACAAAGTTGGCACATTTTATACCAGTGTGTACCGATTTCACTCTCGAGAAACTAGTCGACTTGTACGTTTCTGAAATTGTGAGACTACATGGAATGCCTTTGTCGATCATTTCAGATAGAGACTTGAGATTTACCTTGAGGTTTTGGAAAAAGCTACAAGAGGCATTGGGGACAAAGTTGAGTTTTAGCACAGCATTTCACCCGCAAACCGATGGCCAGTCGGAAAGAGTGATTCAGATTTTAGAAGACATGTTGCGGTGTTGTGTTCTTAAATTTCAAGGTAGTTGGGAAATGTATTTTCCATTGGTTGAATTCGCCTACAATAATAGATATTAATCAAGTTTGAAGATGGCGTTTTATAAGGCTTTATATGGGCGAAAGTGTCGAACGCCCTTATATTGGACTGAACTCAAAGAGAGTCAGATTCACGGGGTCGATTTAGTCAATGAGACTGGAGACAAAGTTAAAGTGATTTGTGACTGCTTGAAGGCCGCCTCAAATAGACAGAAATCCTATACGGATTTGAAATGATAGGAAATTGAGTTTCGAGTCGGTGATATGGTATTTTTGAAAGTATCCTCGTGGAGGAAAGGTCTTATATTCGGTAGAAGAGGCAAGTTGAGTCCTCTTTTCAGAGGACCTTATGAGATTACTAAGAGAGTAGGGCCACCTGCCTATTAATTGGCTTTGCCACCAGAATTGGAAAAGATTCACGACGTGTTTTATGTGTCCATGTTGCGTCGATATAGATCAAACCCTTCGCATGTGATTGCATCAACAGAGGTTTAGATTTATCTGGACATGACTTATGGCAAATAGCCGGTCAAGATTTTGGCTCAGAAAGTCAAACAATTGAGGAATAAGAATATAAAACTCGTGAAAGTGTTGTGGCATAGACATGGAGTCGAGGAAGCCACATGGGAACCTGAGGAAACTATGAGAGACCAGTACCCGAACTTATTCACCGGTAAGATTTTTGGGGACTAAAATCCCTAAGGGAGAGAAATGTAATAGCCTGATTTAGGGTCTAGTCGAAATAGTGGTGTCAAGACCACATATCCAAAGTCAGAGAAAATGTTTTATTATTATTTTGATATTATAGCATGTTTTTAAGAGTGCATGAAATAAATTTGGTGAAGTAATTTTAGTGTTTGGGAGCTTAATTGCGAAAAAGGACTAAATTGCATAAAGTGCAAAAGTCCTAATTTGATAGCTAAAGGTGTCAAATAGCTAGAGAATTAATATTGGGGTCTTTATAGGGCAATTAGACCCTATTGTGATAGCTTGGCCGGCCATGGAGATAAAAATATTGAAAAGTCAACATTAGGTAATTTTGATGACATAAAGTGTAATATAATCATACCTAAGCCTAGCTATCATCTTTTTCTTTCATTCTCTCTTCATTTCCACCAATTTTTCAGCCATTGTTAAGGGTTTTGTCAAAAATTTTAGCAACTTATTCCTCTCACAAGTAAGTGATTTCCATACCCTTTGTTGATGATTTTTGCATTTTTGAGACCTTTAAAACATAAGCTTTCAAATGAGGGTACTATTTTGCAAAATGATTAAGGGTTTAGGGTATTTTCATGAAAGGATTTGTAATGTTTTCTGAGTTTGTATGGAAGATAATGAGTCTTGAGTGTCTTATAAACAACTTTTGTGAAAGAATTTTTCATAAAAACACCTAAAAGGACCTTTTTGTATAAGTTGTAAAATAGATGTTAAATATGAGAAATAGTGGGAATTTGGAGTTTCTATAAGAGTAAAAAGGGTTCGGTTAGGCTTGAGATATGAAAAAATTCGATAAAAATTAATTTTTGAGCTTAGGGGTAAAATGATAATTTTGCAAAAGTCTAGGGGCAAATTGGTCATTTTGCCCAATTATGAATTGTAGAGTGCTTAGATTGATAAAGTGACTAAATAAGTGCATTTTGTTATTATAGATCAAGAAATACCGAATCTGAACCTAGACTGGGGGAAAATAAGCAAATCAACTAAATCGACTAGTCGCCACATTTTGTAATCCCAGGTAAGTTGTATGTAAATAGTACAACTACAATATTAATATATGTGTTTAATTGTACTTGAATTTAATGTAGCATGAATCGCTTGATTGTGGAATTAAGAAAGCAAGATGATAATAGAGATAGTAGAGTTCCCGTTTGAACATAGGAAATAAATCAGATATTCATGCCATGACTTTTGGGTCACTTGTGTGAGCTAGTGTAAGACATATCTAGGACATGCATTGGCTACGAGATGTGTCAGACCATGTTTGAGGCATGGCATCAGCACAAATATGCTGGAGCCTATGTAAAACCATGTCTGGAATATGGCATCGGCAGCTTACCCCATGTTTGAGGCTTAATGAATATCTGATAATGTTCCGAATGGTTCAACGGTGGAAGTATGATTTCAAGTTAATAAGGAAAGTATAACCGTGTTGTGAGTGGCACAGGTACTTATATGGTAGGTAAGAAATGTGAGCTCAATAAATGTAATATGAGGTGTATTGAATATTGATGAGTAAGTTTGCTTATGCAACTTGTGTATTATGATAATTCTTGATGAATGATAAAGTTGTATATTTATTTATGTGCAACTTACTAAGCTTTATGCATACTCTCTCTCATTTTCTATTATCTTATAGTGCCATCTATCTAGCTCAAGGACCAACGGAAGTCAAAGATATCGATCACACTATCAATCAAAGCTTTCGGTATAGTTTGATTTATATTTTTGAATATGGCATGTATAGGGAATTAGACTTATGTTTGTGTTATTACTAATTTGGCCAAATGTGTTGGTTTGGGATAAATCCCTCATTTTGTATTAAGCCTCAAATGATGGCTAAAATTCATTTTGATTTATATGTAAAGATGTTAATTTCATAGATGAGTATCATGCACAAATGGAATGTTGTCTATTGTGGCTGATGTTTGGTAAACCGTAATTTATACATATTTTTATCCCATGCTTAGTGCATTTACGGATGATTTCTCCTTAGATTTGGTGAATTCGATGTTCCTAATCCTTCAATTTCACGTTTTATACTTAGGTGAGCATAGGAGAGTAAAAAGAGCGAGAAACGGGCTGAAAACAGAGAAAATGGACCCACATGGGAAAACAACACGGCCTGGACTTCCTCACACGGGCGTGTCACACGGCAC
Source organism: Gossypium hirsutum (assembly GCF_007990345.1). Taxonomy (NCBI): domain Eukaryota; kingdom Viridiplantae; phylum Streptophyta; class Magnoliopsida; order Malvales; family Malvaceae; genus Gossypium; species Gossypium hirsutum. The sequence continues at coordinate 90,616,895 of NC_053433.1, read as the reverse complement.
GCCCGTGCCTATTTAACAGCCTTGACCATGGGTTGGAGTAATCACACACGGACGTGTCCCTGCCGAGCCCAAGTTTAGTCCTATTTGGAGAAGGCCAATTTTTAGGGCTCTTAGGCATTCAAAAGCCTATTTAAACACTTGAGGAGGCACTTGGAAGAGGGACGGAGACTAGGAAGCAAGGAATTACTCAAGGAAAGCCGATTGATCCATCTCAAGAGCCAGATTCATCATCAAGACTGGAGATCTCCCTTCAAGTTCCTTTAGGAGTTTTGGGTTTTCTTATGTTTTGTTATCTTTATGCTTTTGAGATGTTTTCTTTCATAAATATGAACTAAACTCCCTAAATACCTAAGAGGAAACAAACCTAGGACAGATCTTGTTATTATTATCTGAATTGTATGATAAATATTTGACTTGTTCTTAATTATGTATTCTTAATTCTTGTTGTAATATTCCAGGATATTGATTCAAGTTGACGCTCTAATTCAAAGGAGGAATAGACCCTGTTGAAGAGTAAAATTGTCATAATTAAGTGGAGTTCATTGTGCGCCTAGAGATAGGGTGACAAGATTTTTCCAGATTAGGGTGAAACCTAATAAAGGAATCCACAAATCGAGTTAATGCAATTCTTGGGTGTTAATTAGAAAGAGATTTCAATTATTCAACCTAGGGTTAGACATTATTTGTCTCGAGAGAGATAATAATATAACTTAGGGATTTATACGGATCAAGTCGAATGAATAAATTGTCAGATTCAGAGTCAAATAACAAGTGAAGTCTAGGTGGATTTTTCCTTATGTATTGTCTCAATCAATCGAATTTTCCTAAAAGTATTTTCCTGAGTTTTCTTGTTGCTCATTCTTAGTTAGTAATTAGTTTAGATAACGAAACCTCTCAAATTTTAGGCTAGATACTAAAAAGGAAGTAAATACTAGTACTCGTAGTTCCTTTGGGTTCGATAATCCGGTCTTGCCGGGCTATACTACTGTTCGATAGGTACACTTGCCTTAATTGTGATAATAAGTTGGTCTCAAGAACGATTCATTTATAAATCTTCAATTAAGTTTTTGGCACCATTGCCGGGGAACTAGGATATTAGGAACACTCGATTTTTATTACTTTAGCCATTTTACTTTTATTACAACTTAAATTTTTATTTTCTTTTCTAATTCTTCATTTATTTTCTTCTGACAGGTTTTTCTAGTTTATGACCAGAAGAAACCCATTAGGACCACTACTTTTTGACGTTGAGATCGACCGCACAGTTCACAGAAACCGGAGAGAAATAAGGCGAAGCCTAAGATACAACGAGGACGAGAAAGAGGATGATACTTCAACCACAACTGAGGAGATGGCTGAAAACCAAGAAAATCCGCTACCTCCTGCGATTGCTGCTGATCTAATAAATCAGAATCCTGCTCCACGCACTATGTATGATTATGCTAAACCTAATTTAACAGGAACTGAGTCAAGTATAGTTAGACCTGCTGTCGCTGCAAATAATTTTGAACTGAAACCTAACACAATTCAAATGATACAATAGTTTGTTTAGTTTGATGGTTTGCAGGACGATGATCCCAACGCTCAGTTGGAAAATTTCCTAGAATTTTGCGATACCTTTAAAATTAATGACATTTCTAATGACGCCATTCGCCTTCAGTTGTTTCACTTTTTGTTAAGGAATAAGGCTAAACAATGGTTGAACTCGTTACCACGAGGGTCAATCACTACTTGGGAACAAATGATCGAAAAGTTTTTATTAAAATATTTTCTTCTGGCTAAAATAGCCAAATTACATAATGATATATATTCTTTTGTGCAGATAGATTTAGAAACATTCTACGATGCGGGAGAGATACAATGACCTTTCGAGAAGGTGCCCTTACCATGGGTTACCACTTTGGCTACAGGTTCAAACGTTTCATAATGGCCTGAATCCTTCGACTCGGTAAATGATTGATACAGTCGCTGGAGGAACTATGAATAATAAGACACCTGAGGTAGCTTACGAATTTATTGAGGAGATGTCACTGAAAAACTATCAATGGCAAGTTATGAGAATAAAGCCAACGAAAGCAACCGGTGTTTTAAACCTTGACACAGTTACTTTGCTATCTGACCAAGTAGAACTCTTAAATAAAAAGATTGATGGTTTGTGTGGTTCTACTCAGGTACATCCAGTTATGAGGTGAGATTCGAATGGAGGAAGAGCATGCATAGAATATCAACCCTTCAACCCTAGCATCGAGGAGGAACAAGTCCAATATATGGGTAACAAAAACTCTAGACCCCAAAATAACCCATATAGTAACACTTATAATGCAGGTTGGAGGAACAATCCCAATTTCTCGTGGGGCGGTTAAGGAAATCAAAGGCCACAACATCCTCCAGGTTTTCAACAACCACCTTACCAGTAAGAAAAGAAGTCGAACCTTGAGGAGTGCTAACCAAATTCATCTCGGTGTCAGAAACTCGTTTTCAGAATACTGAGACAACACTCAAAAATCAACAAGCATCAATCCAGGGGCTCGAAACTCAGATTGGACAGCTCGCTAAGTTAATTTCCTAACCACCACAAGGTAGCCTGCCAAACAACACTGAATCTAACCCAAGGGAGCAACTCAACACGATTGCCATTCAAGATGAGGAAGGGTTAGTTGCAAAACCAAGGCCAGAAACGATGGTAAGAAAAGGTAAGAATGAGGTAGGCCAAAATGACCCAAAGCCAGTTAGTACAAAATATAAACTTCGTGTGCCATAACCCAATGCGACAAGGAAAGACCGATTAGACGAACAATTTGGTAAATTTCTTAAACTTTTAAAGAAACTACATATAAACTTACCATTTATTGAAGTCCTTTTACAAATGCCAAACACAGTCAAATTCTTAAAGGAGCTTTTAACAAATAAATGAAAGTACGATGAGGCACCACATGTGGAATTGAATGCAGTTTGCTCAACCATATTACTGAATAAGCTACCTAACAAATTGAAAATGTGACAGCCCTAAAGTGACCCTAGTCAAAAAGCGGTTTCGGGACCGCTAAACCGAGTCACCAAATTATTTGAATATGATAATTATTGTCTAAAATATGTGAATATGAATGTGTGAAAGTTTTAAGCTTCGATTTAGTTAATTGTATGTGAATTTAGTTAATAAGACTTATGTGTGACACTTGTGAAATGTGATAGGTTAGTCTATAAGGATCTATTAGTGCATGCAATTAAAAAGGGTGGACTTGCATGTCAATTTCCCCACTTATATGGTAGTGGCTGGCCATGACAATGAGGGTGGACAAAATGTGATGGGTAAAACATGTCATAAACATGTTATGTTAGTGTTTTATGGGAGGAATGATAAAATAAGGAGCATGGGTAATAAAATAATAGTGGTTAGTAGGAGGAGAAAGAGAAAAAGAAAAAAAAATGAGCTAGGCTACTCCTCCATTGCCGTGACTTGAGGAAGGAAGAAGAAGAGGATTTTCTTGCTTCATGTTCGGTTGGTTGGTGTTTAGGAGGAGGTATGTTTGATGTTGTTCCATGAGATTCATGCATGTTTTTAGTTGTTAGCTTGAGTTCTACCTAGCCCATGGTTTAAATCTTTGCTATGTGATGGAGATGATATTCGGCCATGGGTGTTGTCTTCTTGGTTGGTGTTTGATGTTGTGGTGATGAGGCATGAAGATGAGTTAAGTTTCGGCTAAGGTGGATTTGTGTTGATGTCATTTGCATGCTAAATGTGAAGCTTTGTAATGATACATGTGATGGTGGATTGATGACTCTTGGATTTTCTTTTTAGCATTTTTGAGTTAGACATTAAGTTCTTTGTTTAACCCATGACCAAAATTGAAATGGTATGGTGTCTTGATGCATTCGGCCATGGTAGGAAGTAGAAGAGAAATATGGTTGTTGATTCATGTTATTTGGATGAAAAATGGTAGTAAGGTGAAGTGCAAATGTTAGTATTTGATTACTAGTGTATATATGTGTATTAGCCGAGTTTTGAACTTGAAAAAAAATGGTATGTAGTCAATACAAGTAACCATATTTGTAGGAAGTATTAAGCATATAATTGGCCTCAACATAGACATGCATATTCGGCCACATGAGATAGATTGGTGTTGCATGTATTCGGTTATAGGCGAGCATAATGATGAATCTATCTTGACTTAGATAATCGGCTCAAGGAGAATTTGTTAAAGTGCTTAGTTAATTGATATTAGGTTAATGATGTGTGTATTCGGTAATAAAGGTGAACATGAAGAAATGTAAGATTAATTGTATTAAATTGCTCAATGTGATTAAAAATGCGTATGACCATTTTGTATTTGAGCTAAAGGTGGCCATATGACCTATCAAACTCCTTGTCATATTCGGCCATAAGCTAGCATAATGAGACTTTAATAAGTTAAATTTGTTTGAATTAGCTCAAGAGCTTAGAGGACCAAAGTTGGATAAGGGAAAGGAAAAAGTGATCGAATAGCCGTCGAAATCGTTCGACAACATCCGAGGTAAGTTTTTGAGTAATGGATCTTAGATTATGATTCGATTAGATCATGTTTTAAGTAAATCAAAATCATGCTCTTTGTATGTAACTATTGAGCCGAAAATGATAATGCTTGATAAGTGACTTGTGTTTGAATTCTAGTTATGAAAATGAAATATAGATGTGTCATGATTTATTAATATGTGCATGGATATTTGGATGATAACCGGGCTAAGTCCCGAAGGCATTTGTGCTAGTGACTAATTCCGGGCTAAGCCCGAAGGCATTTGTGCGAGTTACTATATCCGGGCTAAGTCCCGAAGGCATTTGTGCGAGTTACTATAACCGGGCTAATTCCCGAAGGCATTTGTGTGAGTTACTATAACTGGGCTAAGTCCTGAAGGCATTTGAGCAAGTAGCTATATCCGGCTAAATTCCGAAGGTACTTGGTTTGGGAATGAGCGATCTTGCTGTAATAATTTCAATTAATACGCTCGTAAAATCCCAACGATGAGGTACGTTTCGTATATGCATTGGAGTAGTTGATTCCTTTTAAATATTATTCACTCAGACAATTAATGAGCTTCCGGCCTTTGGTTAAGTTGATCCCTTATGTGTGAATATAAGGGTTGGAAATGTGAACTAGGACTGATTTTTGAGAATATGTGTATATGAAATTATCCGATTAGTTATATGAATGCTATACTTCAGTTGTGCCTAATTTCATTACTCAAAACTTACTAAGCATTAAATGCTTACTCCGTTCTTTGAATCTCTGTTTTATAGATTTTGGTTCGTCAGCTATCGGACTCGGGATTGTCGAAGTCGAAGTCGTCCACACTATCAAATCCCTTTTGCTACACTTTTGGTTGAACTCTGAAAATGGCATGTATAGGACTACCCTTTTTGTTGTTGGTCATGTACCCTTTGGTTTTGTATAAATTTGGATAGCCATGCGAAAATGGCCTATATATACTTTGAGCATAGCATTATAATCATTTTGTATGTTGTTCATTGAGAGGTATGGAAATGTTTTGTAACGATTAGCCATTGGAATGGTTAATCATGATCATTTTGGTGCTTTGTATGACAAATTCTAGTTGATTCATGGAAAACCATGAAATAGATAAAGTTTACCTTAAAAACAGATGCTGACAGCAGCAGTGGTGTGGATTTGAAAAATCACTAAAAATAGTAGGAATGGAATTAAATAGTGAATAAATTATGTAATCAAACCTTGATGAATCTATTTTCATATGAAAGTAACGAAACGATCATATGGGCCGTATTTTATGAGATGCTTAAGTTTTCGTGAAACAGGGCCAGAGCGATTTCTGGATCCCCTATTCCGACTTTGAAAATTCACTATAAATTAACCAGAGATAATTAGAAGTCATACCCTATATGTAAAGATTCCTTTTCGAGTCTAGTTTCTTTAGAAACAAACGGAATAAGTATTGAAGCCTTGTACACGGAGATATCTAAGTCGTAATGCATGAAGGTCAGAGTAGTCGAACCTTGAAATAGGGGAGACTTTAACTAATAAACTATACTAATTGGCCTGACCAAAAATTCTAGAAAACAATTTGTAGATGGATATATGAGTCTAGTTTTAGGTAAAATTTACGAAACTGGTTTTCGAGTTTTGGAACTCAAGATATGATTTTTAAGGTGACAGTGATGCAGTTAGCCAGCTTGTCTGGAAATTTTTGAAATGGACTGTGAAAATAAATGCATTAAGTCTGTTAGCACCTCGTGTTCGACTCCGGCAACGGTCTCGGGTACAGGATGTTACAATTTTATTGGTATCAGAGCCACGGTTTAGTCGATTCTAGGACTACCGTAATACATTTGGGTCTAGCTATACATGCCATTATGTGATTATTTGATAGTGTGGTGATTTCTGACAATTGAAAATGTGTTTATTTATAGTAATGGATCCCGATCCCAACCGAGCGGTAGCTAATGATCTTGAGAGTGTAGCGCCTGCTCCCGCACAAGGGACAGCTCTGGCGGACTCTCAACCTATTGCTAGTAATCCGAATGATGAAGCTAGACAAGGTTTTTATAGCGTGATGAATGATTGGTTCAACCAATACATTCGAACTAATACGACTGTTCCACAACCTCCATTCCCGACTAATACCACCCCCGCACCTACAATACCTCCGGCAACTGACCAAATAAGGTCAAATAAGCCCCCAGTTGACAGAATTCGAAAACACAGGGCTACTGAATTTAAAGCTACGGACAGCGATGATGCCGAGCAAGCGGAATTTTGGTTGGACAACACTATTCAGGTACTCGATGAGCTATTTTGCACACCCGATGAGTGCCTAAAGTATACTATCTCCTTGCTACGTGATTCTGCCTACTATTGGTGGAATACGTTGACTTTTGTTGTGCCCAGAGAGCAAGTAACTTGGGAGTTTTTCCAAACCGAGTTTCGGAAAAAGTATATCAGTTAGAGATTCATGGATCAAAAATGGAAGGAATTTCTTGAACTTAAACAAGGTTCCATGTCGGTTACCGATTATGAACGAAATTTTGTAAGGCTTAGCCGTTACGCTCGAGAATGCATTTCTTCAGAAGCCGTGATGTGTAAACATTTCGAGGATGGACTGAATGATGATATAAAGCTGTATGTTGGCATTTTAGAAATCTGAGAATTTGTGGTACTTGTCGAGCGAGCTTGCAAAGTCGAGGAGCTCAGTATGGAGAAAAGAAAAGCTGATATGGGAGCAAAGGAGTTTCGTAAGAGGTCTTCGGGGAGGCCCTTTCAACAGTCATCGAAGAAATTTAGAGATGATTTAGGCCGATCTAGAGACACTTCGGGTTTTTCTAGACGAGATCGTGATCGACCCCCTGTGAGTGCACGAGTCACTTCAGTCGCCAGTGTTGGAAATGATCATCGAGACAGAACGGAATGTCAGTATTGTGGTAAATGGCATTCGGGGAGTTGTAGATTCCATGACTGCTCCTGTTACAAGTGCGGATCAGCTGACCACTTTATTAAAGATTGCCCGAGATTGTTTGAACAGAACATAAATCAGAGTGGGAAACCTGGTGTTACTACTGCTCGGGGTAGACCATCTAGAAACACGAGCAATGCTAGTGGTGGTTGGAGAGGATCTAGAGATGCTACAACTAGATCTGAGGCTCGTGCTCCTGCTAGAGCTTACGCTATACGCGCACGCGAGGATGCTTCCTCGCCAGATGTTATTACTGGTACTTTTACTCTCTTTGATACTAATGTGATTGCTTTGATTGACCCTGGTTCTACTCATTCTTATATATGTGAAACCTTAGCATCCAGTAAGACTCTACCTGTTGAGTCTACTGAGTTTGTAATTCGGGTGTCAAATCCTTTGGGTCGTTACGTGCTTGTCGACAAAGTGTGCAAGAAATGTCCCCTAGTAATCCGAGGTTCCTGTTTTCCGACCGATTTGATGCTTTTACCGTTTGACGAATTTGATGTAATCCTCAGTATGGATTGGTTGACCGTACATGATGCAATTGTAAATTGCAAAAGAAAAACCATCGATTTAAGGTGTGTAAATAACGAGATAATCCGAGTTGAGTCTACTGACTTGAATAGGTTGCCAGCTGTAATATCATCGATGTTGGCTCAGAAATATGTAAGAAAGGGGTGTGAAGCATACCTTGCGTATGTACTTGATGACAAAGAGTTAGAAAAGAAGCCTGAATCTATGCCAATGGTTTGTGAATACCCGAATGTTTTTCCCGAAGAATTACCGGGTTTACCACCCCTCGAGAGGTAGAGTTTGGTATTGAGCTTGTACTTGGGACTACACCGATTTCGATAGCTCCGTATCGTATGGCACCAGCCGAGTTAAAAGAGTTGAAAGCTCAGTTGCAAGAGTTGACGGATAGGGGTTTCGCTCGACCAAGTTTCTCACCTTGGGGTGCACCAGTATTGTTTGTGAAAAAGAAGGACGGAACCATGAGGTTGTGCATCGACTATCGTCAGCTGAATAAAGTGACAATAAAGAATAAATATTCGTTACCGCGTATTGATGATTTGTTTGATCAACTAAAGGGAGCCTCGGTGTTTTCCAAGATAGATTTGAGATCGGGTTATTATCAGTTGCGAATTCGAGATTCAGATATACCCAAAACTGTTTTCAGAACGAGATACGGTCACTACGAATTCTTAGTGATGCCGTTTGGGCTCACTAATGCCCCCGCGGTATTTATGGATTTGATGAATCGGATATTCAGACCGTATTTGGATCGGTTTGTAGTTGTGTTTATCGATGATATTTTGGTCTATTCGAGAAATGAAACCGATCATGCTGAACATCTGGGATTAGTGTTGCAAATTTTACGGGATAAGCAGTTATATGCTAAGTTCAGTAAGTGTGAGTTCTGGTTAAGAGAGGTTAGCTTCTTGGGTCATGTGGTATCTGCATCGGGTATTCGAGTTGATCCGAACAAAATTTGGCCATACTTAACTGGAAGCCTCCGAGAAATATTACTGAAGTTTAGAGCTTTTTGGGACTTGCCAGTTACTACAGACGCTTTGTAAAGGGTTTCTCGATGATAGCCACACCAATGACGAAACTACTTCAGAAAGATGTTAAGTTTGAACGGACAGAAAAGTGTCAGAAAAGTTTCGATCAACTGAAAACTTGTTTGACTGAAGCTCCAGTACTAGTGCAGCCCGAATCAGGCAAAGAGTTTGTCATTTATAGTGATGCATCCCTACTTGGGTTGGGTTGCGTATTGATACAAGAGGGTCGAGTTGTAGCTTATGCGTCGAGACAACTGAAGCCACATGAGAAAAATTATCCGACCCATGATCTTGAACTAGCTACCATCGTGTTCGCTTTGAAAATATGGCGACATTAGTTATTTGGTGAGAAGTGCCATGTATATTCGATCACAAAAGTCTCAAATATTTGATGACTCAAAGAGACTTGAATCTGCGACAAAGACGTTGGCTCGAGTTGTTGAAAGATTATGATCTTGTCATTGACTATCACCCGGGAAAGGCTAATGTGGTTGCGGATGCCTTAAGTCGTAAATCACTGTTTGCTTTACGAGCGATGAATTTACACTTGTCTGTTCTATCCGGCAATGCGTTAGTGGCAGAATTAAAGGCCAAACCATTGTTGATTCATCAAATTCGTGAAGCTCAGAAAGTCGATGATGAACTGGTTGCAAAACAGGCTGAATGTGTTTCGAATATGGAATCAGAGTTTCAAATTGATGATGACGATTGTTTGAGGTTCAGAAGTCGTTTGTGTGTTCCAAGAAATTCAGAACTTATTTTGATGATTCTGAACGAAGCTCATTGTAGCCGAATGTCAATTCACCCGGGGAGTACGAAAATGTACAACGATCTGAGACGTTAGTTTTGGTGGCATGGTATGAAACGAGACATTTCCGATTTTGTTTCGAAGTGCTTAGTATGTCAGCAAGTGAAGGCAGAACATCAAGTGCCTACGAGTTTACTTCAGCCGATCATGATACCTGAATGGAAATGGGATCGAGTCACGATGGATTTTGTATCTGGGTTGCCAGTGTCGGCAAGTAAGAAAGATGTGATTTGGGTTGTTGTTGATAGACTGACTAAGTCGGCTCACTTTATCCCCGTACGCACGGATTTTCATTGGATAAACTAGCTGAATTGTATGTTTCTCAGATTGTGAGATTACACAGGGTACCTATTTCTATTGTGTCGGATAGAGATCCGAGATTCACCTCACGATTTTGGAAGAAATTGCAAGAAGCTTTGGGTACCAAGTTGCATTTTAGCACCGCTTTTCACCCCCAAATCGATTGTCAATCCGAGTGGATAATTCAGATACTTGAGGATATGTTGAGATGTTGCATCCTCGAGTTTAGTGGTTCATGGGAGCGGTATTTACCTTTGATTGAATTCGCTTACAACAATAGTTTTCAATCAAGTATTAAGATGGCACCTTACGAGGCTTTGTACGGTCGTAATTGCCGTACACCATTGTTTTGGACCGAGCTTGGTGAAAGTAAAATTTTCGGAGTTGATTTGATTAAAGATGCTAAACAGAAAGTAAAAGTAATCTGTGAAAGTCTGAAGGCAGCCACAGATCGTCAGAAGTCGTACGCGGATTTGAAACGAAAAGACATTAAGTATCAGGTGGGAGACAAAGTGTTTCTTAAAGTTTCACCTTGGAAAAAGATACTCAGATTTGGCCGTAAGGGCAAATTGAGTCCGAGATTCATTGGGCCGTATGAAATCTCCGAACGAGTTGGTCCAGTTGCATATAGGTTTCTTTTACCCCCTGAACTTGAAAGGACCCACAACGTTTTTCATGTTTCGATGCTTCGACGTTACAGATCTGATCCTTCGCACATAATAAGTCCTTCCGAGGTTGAAATTCAAGCCGATATGAGTTATGAAGAAGAACTAATTCCTATCCTAGCTCGTGAAGTGAAAGAGTTGCGAAACAAAAAGGTTCCTTTAGTAAACGTGTTATGGCTCAAACACGGGATGGAAGAAGCTACTAGGGAACCCGAGAAGTCTATGAAAGAACGATACCCAAACCTATTTACCGGTAAGATTTTCGGGGACGAAAATTTCTTAAGTGGGAGAGAGTTGTGACAGCCCTAAAGTGACCCTAATCGGAAAGCGGTTTCGGGACCGCTAAACCGAGTCACCAAATTATTTGAATATGATAATTATTGTCTAAAATATGTGAATATGAATGTGTGAAAGTTTTAAGCTTCGATTTAGTTAATTGCATGTGAATTTAGTTAATAGGACTTATGTGTGACACTTGTGAAATGTGATAGGTTAGTCTATAAGGATCTATTAGTGCATGCAATTAAAAAGGGTGGACTTGCATGTCAATTTCCCCACTTATATGGTAGTGGCTGGCCATGACAATGAGGGTGGACAAAATGTGATGGGTAAAACATGTCATAAACATGTTATGTTAGTGTTTTATGGGAGGAATGATAAAATAAGGAGCATGGGTAATAAAATAATAGTGGTTAATAGGAGGAGAAAGAGAAAAAGAAAAAAAAATGAGCTAGGCTACTCCTCCATTGCCGTGACTTGAGGAAGGAAGAAGAAGAGGATTTTCTTGCTTCATGTTCGGTTGGTTGGTGTTTAGGAGGAGGTATGTTTGATGTTGTTCCATGAGATTCATGCATGTTTTTAGTTGTTAGCTTGAGTTCTACCTAGCCCATGGTTTAAATCTTTGCTATGTGATGGAGATGATATTCGGCCATGGGTGTTGTCTTCTTGGTTGGTGTTTGATGTTGTGGTGATGAGGCATGAAGATGAGTTAAGTTTCGGCTAAGGTGGATTTGTGTTGATGTCATTTGCATGCTAAATGTGAAGCTTTGTAATGATACATGTGATGGTGGATTGATGACTCTTGGATTTTCTTTTTAACATTTTTGAGTTAGACATTAAGTTCTTTGTTTAACCCATGACCAAAATTGAAATGGTATGGTGTCTTGATGCATTCGGCCATGGTAGGAAGTAGAAGAGAAATATGGTTGTTGATTCATGTTATTTGGATGAAAAATGGTAGTAAGGTGAAGTGCAAATGTTAGTATTTGATTACTAGTGTATATATGTGTATTAGCCGAGTTTTGAACTTGAAACAAAATGGTATGTAGTCAATACAAGTAACCATATTTGTAGGAAGTATTAAGCATATAATTGGCCTCAACATAGACATGCATATTCGGCCACATGAGATAGATTGGTGTTGCATGTATTCGTTTATAGGCGAGCATAATGATGAATCTATCTTGACTTAGATAATCGGCTCAAGGAGAATTTGTTAAAGTGCTTAGTTAATTGATATTAGGTTAATGATGTGTGTATTCGGTCATAAAGGTGCACATGAGGAAATGCTAGATTAATTGTATTAAAAATGCGTATGACCATTTTGTATTTGAGCTAAAGGTGGCCATATGACCTATCAAACTCCTTGTCATATTCGGCCATAAGCTAGCATAATGAGACTTTAATAAGTTAAATTTGTTTGAATTAGCTCAAGAGCTTAGAGGACTAAAGTTGGATAAGGGAAAGGAAAAAGTGATTGAATAGCCGCCGAAATCGTTCGACAACATCCGAGGTAAGTTTTTGAGTAATGGATCTTAGATTATGATTCGATTAGATCATGTTTTAAGTAAATCAAAATCATGCTCTTTGTATGTAACTATTGAGCCGAAAATGATAATGCTTGATAAGTGACTTGTGTTTGAATTCTAGTTATGAAAATGAAATATAGATGTGTCATGATTTATTGATATGTGCATGGATATTCGGATGATAACCGGGCTAAGTCCCGAAGGAATTTGTGCTAGTGACTAATTCCGGGCTAAACCCGAAGGCATTTGTGCGAGTTACTATATCCGGGCTAAGTCCCGAAGGCATTTGTGCGAGTTACTATAACCGGGCTAAGTCCCGAAGGCATTTGTGTGAGTTACTATAACCGGGCTAAGTCCTGAAGGCATTTGAGCAAGTAGCTATATCCGGCTAAATTCTGAAGGTACTTGGTTTGGGAATGAGCGATCTTGCTATAATAATTTCAATTAATACGCTCGTAAAATCCCAACGATGAGGTACGTTTCGTATATGTATTGGAGTAGTTGATTCCTTTTAAATATTATTCGCTCAGACAATTAATGAGCTTCCGGCCTTTGGTTAAGTTGATCCCTTATGTGTGAATATAAGGGTTGGAAATGTGAACTAGGACTGATTTTGAGAATATGTGTATATGAAATTATCCGTTTAGTTATATGAATGCTATACTTCAGTTGTGCCTAATTTCATTGCTCAAAACTTACTAAGCATTAAATGCTTACTCCGTTCTTTGAATCTCTGTTTTATAGATTTTGGTTCGTCAGCTATCGGACTCGGGATTGTCGAAGTCGAAGTCGTCCACACTATCAAATCCCTTTTGGTACACTTTTGGTTGAACTCTGAAAATGGCATGTATAGGACTACCCTTTTTGTTGTTGGTCATGTACCCTTTGGTTTTGTATAAATTTGGATAGCCATGCGAAAATGGCTTATATATACTTTGAGCATAGCATTATAATCGTGTTGTATGTTGTTCATTGAGAGGTATGGAAATTTTTGGTAACGATTAGCCATTGGAATGGTTAATCATGATCATTTTGGTGCTTTGTATGACAAATTCTAGTTGATTCATGGAAAACCATGAATTAGGTAAAGTTTACCTTAAAATCAGATGCTGACAGCAGTAGTGGTGTGGATTTGAAAAATCAATAAAAATAGTAGGAATGGAATTAAATAGTGAATAAATTATGTAATCGAACCTTGATGAATCTATTTTCATATTAAAGTAACGAAAGGATCATATGAGTCGTATTTTATGAGATGCTTAAGTTTTCGTGAAACAGGGCCAGAGTGATTTCTGGATCCCCTATTCCGACTTTGAAAATTCACTATAAATTAACCAGAGATAATTAGAAGTCATACCCTATATGTAAAGATTCCTTTTCGAGTCTAGTTTCTTTAGAAACAAACAGAATAAGTATTGAAGCCTTGTACAAGGAGATATCTAAGTCGTAATGCATGAAGGTCATAGTAGTCGAACCTTGAAACAGGGGAGATTTTAACTAATAAACTGTACTAATTTCCTCAACCAAAAATTCTAGAAAACAATTTGTAGATGGATATATGAGTCTAGTTTCAGGTAAAATTTACGAAAGTGGTTTTCGAGTTTTGGAACTCAAGATATGATTTTAAGGTGACAGTGACGCAGTTAGCCAGCTTGTCTGGAAATTTTTAAAATGGACTGTGAAAATAAATGAATTAAGTCTGTTAGCACCTCGTGTTCGACTCCGGCAACGGTCTCGGGTACGGGGTGTTACAGAAAAATCTAGGGAGTTTTACGATTCCTTGTTTAATTAGTAGTTTAGATGTTCATCATGCATTGGTTGACTTAGGGGCAAGCATTAATGTTATGCCTTACAAAATGTTTAACCAGCTAGGTCTTGGGAAACCCAAACAAACTAGGATGAGCATTCAATTGGATGATAAAACCATTAGATTTCCTAGGGGTATCATTGAAGATGTTCTTGTTAAGATCGATAAATTTATATACACAGTAGACTTTATTGTTCTAGACATGGAAGAGGATTGTAACGTACCTTTAATTTTAGGATGACCCTTTTTAGCGACTGCTAGAGTCATTATTGATGTTGGTACAGGTGAACTCACACTTCATGTGGGAGACGAAACAATCACCCTTCAAGCTCGTAATTCGAGTAACACATCAAAAATTGAAGGTGGTTGTATAAATCATTCTACTAGTACTGATTACGTGGTGAAACCTTCTGTGCAGGAAACAATTACAAAGAACATATATGAGTCGTGTTCAAACAACAACAAGGGACCTATCTATAAAGAACGGAGGCTACAAATGAGAAGCTAGATGAATGGCGGATACAGAAATCAAGAACACCCGATAGGCCGAAACCGAGCCAGGACGAGCTCAATACCTCACCAAATCAACTTAAGGTTGGAGACAAAATACTACTAGATGCAGCAGATCCTCGCATTACCACTTCTGAAACTAATAAAGAAATTCCTCTTACGGTACTTAGTATTTTTCCATATGGTACAGTCGAGGTAAATCATCCCAAATTCGGCACATTTAAGGTAAACAATACTCATCTTAAACCTTATCTTGATAAAATTTATAGCTGGGATGAGGAGTGTAAACTCCTCGCTCCACCTTGACTATGCAAAAGTGAGGTAAGTCGAGCTTAGACTATAAATAAGCGCTTCTTAGAAGGCAACCCGAGCATTAACAGTGTTAATTTCTTTAAAATTTTAGTTTTTAACATCTAACATACTAACCGAATCATGGAATGTAGACTTTTTAAAGACCACACGGCCAGGCACACGGGCGTGCATTAGGAAATGTGAAAACAGGGTAAAATTTTTTCCCCAACATAGGATACGATAAGTTGCCACGGCCGTGCGACATGGACGTGGGTGAAACTGCCAAAACAACACGGGTGTGCGGCACGCCCGTGCCTTGAAGCCGTGCCCTCTACCCATGGTCGACACTCTCAAAACAAACACGGGCATGGACCTATGTACACGGGCGTGAGAGAAGCGAACGAAGCAAGACACGGCCGTGTGCACCCATACGCCCAAGCAACACGGGCGTGGGCTGAATGTCAGACGGGCCCAAATTTAAAATTTGCGAAACACACGGGCAAAAATTAGGCCACACGGGTGTGTCCCACGGGCGCGTGCCCTAAAATCTATATAAATCCCTCACTATTCATTATCTCCCTCCCCAAAAATCCCTAACCCTAGTTGCTGCAACTCCACACGCCCTACCCCCCACGCCTGTGCGCTGCCTACAACACTGATTCCGACGCCCCAAGTTCCTTCTTTTTGCATTTATTTACTCTTTTCTCTCCATTTTCTTTAAATATGTTGCTTATTTCATGATTCCTTTGCTATATTGAACTATTTTTGAATATTCATAGTTAGAATAGTAAAATACTAATGCTTGTTTACTAAAATTTTTTATCATTTTAGTTACTCCATTATGCTATACTCTTCCATTTTTCCTTGTTTCCATGAAATTTATGCCTACTCATATGCATTCATTCATTATTTCCATAATCCTCTAACTTGATATATTTAGTGGTTTTAGCTTTTATCATATCGTATGTAAATCTCATAAAATATTAATATTTATCCTTGATTTTCTATACTATTCTTGAAGCATATTGATTGAACTTCGATTTTTCAATACAGGTAGAATGTCGTCCTCACATGGTAAGAAACCGTTGTTCTCGCCTCGAAGAAGAGGAAAGGAGCAGCGTCATCCTCGGATCCTACCATGGAGATTAGGCACCCGTTCCTCCAAGTTCCCTTGGGACCCCAGGAGGAATTATATCAGGTATTACGGGCCAGACCCCTAGGTGTGGGCCTCTGTATTGACTGGGCCGCACTCGAGTAGATTCAATTGGCTGACGTGGTCTGAACCCTCCTAACGACTGACCTGTGGGGGCTCTTCTTCGAGATGTTTGAGCTGACGTATCTCGAGTTTACATTGGAACTCTGCTCGACATTCCATCTTCAGACCGTCATGACCAACTTCGACGATCCGGGAACAGTCCAGTTTTGCCTCGGTGGTCTAGTATTCCAGTTGAGCGTACCCGATTTTAGGATTGTACTAGGGCTATATACGAAGAAGTTTATGGAAGAAAATGACCTCGACACCCTCCACCGCCACATCCACTACTCCCCCTCGAAATGTTGGAAGGACCTAGTCCCTGCCTCGGCCACCTACAATCCTAACCGCTCCAAGGCATTGGCTCTCTCTCCTTTCTTGAGATATCTACATGCCATCTTGGCTCACTCACTGACAGGGAGACGAGAGAGCACCGGCGTCGTCACCACCCATGACGCCTATTTCTTATGGAGTATGGCAAACGGGCATATCATCGACCTCGCCTACTTTATTGCCTTCACCATTCCCCACCAGACGGAGCGGCACAGGAAAAGGATCATCTCTATTGGGCCCTATGTGACTTGATTGGCTCGGTACTTCGGGCTCCTCAACACAGCAGCCGAATCATCCTCCCTCACTCTCATCGACCAGATGTCCCCATAGGGCATCTCGAGCATGCTAAGTATGAGGATGATCGAGAAACGACATGGCACATACCCTCCTCAGTACCGCCTCACCCTGTCCACCGAGGAGGAGGACCTAGAGGATATTCCTGATGATGTCCCTTCATTTCACGAGGATCCACTGACTCAGCCACCACCCTCCTTTCGTCCAGTTCATGCGACGGCTTCATATGCTGACATCTCTGAGGGCCTTACTCGATTCGAGCAACAAAGTTTTCAGCGCTTCGATAACATTGATGCTACTCTACAATAGATTTGTCATCACTTCCACATCTCTTCACCATCCCCACCTCGTGAATCATCTAGCGATGAAGATTTTTAAAACTTTTATTTATTATTTTATGTTTTTACTCTTGTTTTATTTTAAGACTACTTTTTTTTCTTTAAGCTTATTATTATTTTATAATTTTAAATTTCGGCTATTTCATTACGAGTAATTATGCTTCCTTATATTTCCTAAAAAGTTCCTGATTTTATCATAGTTATAAAGAGCTCCAAAGCTCATCATCGCATAGGAACTAAAAACTCCACCAGGAAAGGTTCTCCACGGCTGCCATGTCCTGCTCGACCACAACCATATCTACCACCAGATATAATATGCTTTTGGCGCATGACTTATGGACTAATAAACCTCTACCACCATCGGAGTATCTTCCTCCACTCTCATGCCGATTATTCTCCAAAACTCCAGTTCAAGGAATTCATTCATTATTCAGGAAGTTTCACTTCTCTCCCTATCTTATGATTATAAATCTATCTTTTTTTTAATATATCCATCTTTGTACATTGAGGGCAATGTACATCTTAAGTGTGGGGGGTCTTTTATATCATCATTAGAAATCCTTGAATTGTGTCTTATTCTCACGTGAATCATTCATATCGCTATTAGAATGAATTTTAATTAATTTATGATTTTTATTGATATGTCTTGAATTAAAACATAGGCATTTATGCATTGAGAGTTTAAACTTTAAGACATTAGGGAATCAAGCATGATAAGTTGATTTTTGAAGAATTAAAAACTTTTAGGTTGTTTATCCCAAGTTTACGTATTATCTTGAGTTGAAATTCACAGGTTTAAACATCAAAAGCCATAATT
This sequence comes from Gossypium hirsutum, assembly GCF_007990345.1. Taxonomy (NCBI): domain Eukaryota; kingdom Viridiplantae; phylum Streptophyta; class Magnoliopsida; order Malvales; family Malvaceae; genus Gossypium; species Gossypium hirsutum. The sequence goes on along the minus strand of NC_053433.1, from coordinate 90,598,652 downwards.
TTTGTAAGATTTTGAGCCTTTAGAGCATCTATTATTTTTTCATGCTCACTTTTATTGTTGCTTTGAGTGATTCAGTATTGAATTGTTATTCTAGAACTTGCTTGATTATGCATGTCAAGACCACATCATTTGATTTGATATGTCAAGATGATAAAGGCACTTAGGTTTAACCCAGTCACTCCACAAAAACCTACCTTCATAATTAACCCTTAGTGAACCCTTTTGAGCCTAACAAACCATTAATTAATTTACCCTCAATATTAACCCATAACTCATTATTGTTGAAATTCCCTAATTTGATCCCTATTTTTGTCGAGATTTGATTTGAACTAATTGCTTAGCTATGTTTTGTTCTTCTATGTATTTGACTTGTTTTTTTAAAAAAAAAAACAACAACAACAACAATACTTACATACATATTAGTAGTAATTCACCATTTTTTGAGCTTGAGTGTTAATTCCATATTCTGAGAAGAAGCTCACTTGTATTCAACTGATGACTAGTCATTTTTCTAGCTAGGTAATTTTTCAATTCAATCTCAATTCTAACCTTTTCTTTTAGCTCGTGACCACACCCCCTAACCAAAGCCACGTTACAACCCTCTAAAGACCTTTTTGATTGAGGTATCATCTCAATACATAGTGGTGAAGATTTAATTTTCAAGCAAGCCTATGGTAATAACTTCTCATATTGACTAATGAGTGCTTTAATTGAGGTCCCTAAATACCTTGAGTGATTTGAGTGAATATTTAGTGAGGATGTTAAACTCTGTGATATTTTGATCAAGGTAATCACTTAGATGAGGGGAGACACCTATGTTTTCATGATAAAATGCTCAACTTAGAATGGCTGAAACTTTGATGTACTTTTAGTTGAATTTTCAATGTATAAATACTTATGGATTATTTTGAGATATTATTGATAGGGATTATAAATTGAGAAGAATTTATTTTGTTCGTGAGTTGAGGATTTTGCTTGAGGACAAGCAAATGCTTAAGTGTGGGGGTATTTGATAAACTGCAATTTATACATATTTTTATCCCATACTTAGCTCATTTACGAATGATTTCTCCTTAGATTTGGTAAATTCAATGCTCCTAATCCTTTAATTTCATGTTTTATACTTAGGTGAGCATAGGAGAGTAAAAAGAGCGAGAAACGGGCCGAAAATAGAGAAAATAGACCCACATGGGAAAACAACACGGCCTGGACTTCCTCACACGGGCGTGTCACACGGCCGTGTCAATTTGGCAGGATCGAAGCATGACTTACACGGGTAGACCACATGCCCGTACTTATTTAACAGCCTTGACCACGGGCTGGGGTAATCACACATAGGTGTGTCACACAGGCATGTCCCTGCCGAGTCCAAGTTTAGTCTTATTCGAAAAAGGCCAATTTTTAGGGCTCTTAGGCATTCAAAAGCCTATTTAAACACTTGAGGAGGCACTTAGGAGGGGGATGAAGAGTAGGAAGCAAGGAATTACTCAAGGAAAGTCGCTTGATCCATCTCAAGAGCCAGATTTATCATCAAGATTGGAGATCTCCCTTCAAGTTCCTTCAAGAGTTTTGGGTTTTCTTATGTTTTTTTTCTCTTTATGCTTTTGAGATGTTTTCTTTCATAAATATGAACTAAACCCTCTAAATACCTAAGGGGAATGAAACCTAAGACAGATCTTGTTATTATTATCTGAATTGTATGATAAATATTTGACTTGTTCTTAATTATGTGTTCTTAATTCTTGTTTTAATATTCCAGGATATTGATTCAAGTTGACGCTCTTATTCAGAGGAGGAATAGACCCTGTTTAAGAGTAAAATTGTCATAATTAAGTGGAGTTGATTGCGCGCCTAGAGATAGGGTGACAAGATTTTTCCAGATTAGGGTGAAACCTAATAAGAGAATCCATAGATTGAGTTAATGCAATTCTAGGGTGTTAATTAGAAAGAGATTTCAATTTTTCAACCTAAGGTTAGACGTTATTAGTCTCGAGAGAGATAATAATATAACTTAGGGATTTATACGGATCAAGTCAAATGAATAAATCATCTGATTCAGAGTCAAATAACAAGTGAAGTCTAGGTGGATTTTTCCTTAGGTATTGTCTCAATCAATCGAATTTTCCCAAAAGTATTTTCCCGAGTTTTCTTTTTGAGCATTCTTAGTTAGTAATTAGTTTAGATAACAAAACCTCTTAAATTTTAGGCTAGATAATAAAAAAGAAGTAAATACTAGTACTCGTAGTTCTTTTAGGTTCGACAATCCAGTCTTGCCGGGCTATACTACCGTTCGATAGGTACACTTTCCTCAATCATGATAATAAGTTAGTCTCGAGAATGATTCATTTATAAATCTTTAAAACTTGTTACGAATATCACGCAATCAATTTGGTTGCATGAAATAGTCTTATCTTGGTTGTGGTTGCTATTATGTAGGCTGAGTAAGTAAGGGTGGCAAATAATGTTGGTAAATAGCCTTATATTGTCCACATGGGTAGATACATAGGCATGTGTCTAGGCTGTGTGTGACTCACGGTCTGCCCCATGGGCATGTGGTCCGGCCGTGTGTCCCTTACACATAAAAATTTCAAGTCAGTATGCATGATAGTAAACATACGGGTAGAGACATGGCCGTGTGTCTCAGCCGTGTAAGGGACATGGACTAGCATACGGGCGTGTGCATTGGTCGTGTGTCATTTTGGGGATGCTGACGTTAGAAACAGAATGTCCATGTTTTTTCACACGGGCTAGGACACGGGCATGTGCCTGGCCGTGTAAAAACCCTTATAGGTGTGCATTTAGAATAAATTCCACACGAGTGGAGGACACAGGCGTGTCCCTATATTGCTTAGGCCGTGTGAGCCACATGGGCCATCAACACGACCATATTGAAATGGCCACACAGACGTGTTGCCCTTCTACACGGGCATGTGCCATGTCTCAAAGATAAATTTTTTGTAGATGGTTTAAGGGCCTGGGTTGATCCCGAATAGTTTCTAACGGTCGATTACGGGATCGTAGACCCATAACAAGAAGTTTAAAGTGGAAATTGAAAAAGTTTTAAATTAGACTGAGTCTGGGTGACTTGTGAACATTTAGGTCATGAGATCGAGTTAGGTAATGCCTCGTATTCCGCTCTAGTGTGGGTTACGGGTATAGGGTGTTACACTTGTTGCAGGACTCATCCTTGAGCTCAATTGGTATGCACTTGGGCATTTTCTGCAATTTGTTTATGGCCGTATTGGTCCAACACCCATTATGCCATTCTATGCTTCTTCGTTTATAATTCTCTCAGAACTTTCCTTTTCAGCCTACACTAATCATCGATAATTCTTTCCATAGATCGTAACCATTAATCACTTGTAGAATTAAGGAGCAATACAACCATCCTAACTTTTGTTTATAGTCCTAGTTTTGCAAAAGGTTCGAGGGTCGCTATTCGTATTTGTTATACACAAAGTGCTTAGATAATTCTTCTAAAAAAGATAGCATTATAGAATTTCCTTAAACATCTTGATTAGTGTGCCATTTCATACCACATAACTTGGGTTCCTTTTCTAGAGGCCTTTGATTTTTTCTATGGGTCGTACCACTATTTGATTAGGTATTTCTTGTAGCAATAGAGTCCTTCGTGGCTCCTTCAGCTTTATCTCCATGCTTACTAGTGGTATTGTTCGAATAATGCTAGCCATGTGGTCATAAGTCCTATCGATGTATATTTTTTCGATCTTTGTCAACATTGGAAAGATCCCTAAATCATTAGAATTTTGGGGCATCTGATTAAGGATTAATGTCTTGTAAAAAACATTCAAGTTAAATAAATCCCTTGAAAGTGCTTGTTTATCCTCGCTTTTTATAATAGTTTTTTTAGACTTCAGGCATCCTTCCACTAGATTGATAGTGAATATCATTAGATTTGATTTTTGGGGTAGATCAATAACGTCGAGAGAATCTAACATTATTGGACAAGTGAGTTCAACTTTTGATTGATTCCTGTGTCCACTCACCATTTCCTCAACCAGTTCTATAGCTTCTTGGGATGTTATTTCTTCTAATCTACCTTGATATTCTGCCATACTCAAGGTTAAATGGTTGTACGAGAGATCCCTTCCTCACAAGTGGTTTCAGTTAAATTCTTCTCATTGCTTGCTTTTTGGTCTTGCTTGTGCTAATACCCCTTCGTATTTGTATTGCTGCTAATGACATCATCTGGTAAGGGAATAAGTATTTCTTCTTGAAATTGACTGAATTCAAGCTTCAATTGTCACTGGTCCTCTTAGATCTCTCATTCCTCATAGACCCCTTCCTCGTAAATATCACTATCATAATCTAAGTCTTCATCCATCCATGTATAATCAACATTATCCATTGTTTATGCTAGACTAATTTCTATAGTTGTTGTTACAGGTATCTTCGATGAAAATGTGTCAACAAGTAATAAGATAACTAAAGATTCTAGCTATAACCCGAATATTTCCTAATTATTCTATTAATATAAAAAATTTAAAACTAATTTAGTAACATTGCCTCCCCGGTAACAGTGCCAACAACTTGATCACCTTTGGACGTACCAACGTCAAAAGTAAAAATCTTGCACAAAACATGTGAAAAAGCGGTATACACAAGTATACAGGCCAGGTTGTAATATAGTTACAACGGAGTAGGTAAGTACTCTGAGGATCATACCCAAGGGAGGCGAGCACTAAACTAATTCTAATCTAAGCATAAATAAATCTAATTAATACTTTAATCAAATTATAGTACAAAGAATTAAAAGGAAGGTTTTTGATAAATTACTAAAAATAATAAGGAGGTAAATAAATGAAAAACAAGGAATCAAATAATCGAATATATATAAAATCTGGGCATGGGCGATTAGCTCACTTTGGTAGTAATAATTAACTGCCATCTCGGGTTTTCTTGTTGAATCAACTAGTCAAGAACCCATCAGGATCTTTCAATACGTCTACTAAAATATTGAGCTGGCAAGAACTAATTATCTTCTTACCTCATAGTCCAGATCGGTTCAGGGTTAAGGTGTTCATGGATAAGCAATACCAAATTTAGGTTAATTCCCACCTTGATGACTTCCTGGGGTTGTCAAGCCTAGGGTTTAAATTCTTCGTTTCCTGAACAACTGATCCATTAAGAAATCCCTATAAAACAATTAATTATTCATATATCCACTCCTTAATCCCTCACAGGAGGATTAGTTCCTTATAGATCTAGTAAAAAATATCAATTAATTATTCATACCTCCACTCGTTAATCCCGCACAGGAGGATTAGTTCCTCATAAATCTAGTAAAAAATATAAACTTGAATGAAAGAATGAACATGAATTTTCAAGAATAGAGTTTAGAAGAAGCCTGACTTGTATTGAAATTAAGCACATAATCCTCACAGAGTTGAAAGTAATTCCAGAATCTGATTTCTTCACAAAGGTAAATAACAAGAACAAGAATAAAATCTAAAACCTAAGAAAAGAGAAAAATTAAATACTAAACCTAAAGAGAAAATTATACATATGAATAATTTTTCTTAAAGTATGCTAAATGAACCTATTTATAAACTTTAGGATGGTCGTCATCCTCAACCCTAGGTCAGTTGCCACCCTCGTGTTTAATGTTTGATTGTGCAAACCAAAATACCCCTGGCTTGTAGTTATTTACCGTACAGAGGCAATGTCGTGACACACCAGATCCTGTGCCGCGACATCCTTAGGCTATGTCGCGACATTGAAGGAAGTCTTTGATTTTTTTCTTATTCTACTCACTATGCTGCCACATCTCATGCTTCGTATTGCAACCTAGCAACCAATATCTAGTTAGTACGCCTTCTACTAGTCTCCTTGTAACACTTCATACCCGACCTGGATGCTAAGTTGAATATCGAGATGCCATACCATTGTCTCACTACATGTTCATCTAAAATGTCATTTTATTTCTCATGCATCTTGTTTTCGATTAGAACCACACATAAAATTCATAAAATAGCATAACATGGGAGCTAATCAAGCATTAGGACCACTTATCAAATTTTCCCAAAAATGTTACGTAGGTATCGATACCGCCTCTATGGTATCGATATTTCCTTTAAGTGGTACTGATACCACCTTGAAAATCGATACCAAAATAGCAATCTATTTCTTGCCAAACCTCAAAACATTGGAAAATATTGGTACATTTCGTAAAGTATTGATAATTACACCCCGAGTATCGATACTCGGGCGAAGTTATTAATACCAAATGGGTATTTTGACTCCCTACACTTTTAAAAATACAGAGGTATCATTTTAAAAGCCTTAATATCGATACCTCTACTTCAGGCTACAAAAATTCAGTATATAAGAGCATTTAAATCATTCAAACTTAGTCCTTAAACATCATGCTTCATTCACCTAGTCACATAAGCATCAAAATATCTAAACAATAAACCAAGTACCAAGTACCATGTCCAAGTTCACAAGCTTCCAAACATACGCAATATACAAATAAACCCCAATACGTCTTACAAAACTGATATAAATGTCTACCACATTGCCTTTTTATTCCTTAGGACTAGAATAAGCAAAAAACCTTCTATAATAGATAAATAAGGGCTTGGATCAATCCCTCGACGGCCACATTGCTCACACTAGGAACGTAACTACTCTGCAAAGGATAAAATGGAGTGGGTGAGCTTAACAAGCTTAGTGAATGCCTAGAACAACTACTACGCAAACAAGTTGTCATGCATCAACCAAACGACATACATCATATTCCCAAAATGTCATTAACTAAGTGTCATAATTCACATATTTAGTCATATTCCACATATTCTTTTACACCTTATTTATACGAATGTTTAGCCATATATATATCAATATTCTGACACATATCAATCACATATAAACACGTATAATTACATATAATTGTATTTAGTCACTGTATATGATAATTTGGTTCTTGAGTTTATGAAACATAAAGTGTACTTTATCACCACTCATCAGACACATAGATTTCCAAAACACCACATATAGACTCATAGAGACAAACATATCTTATAAGCGAATCACATAGTTAACGCTCTCCAGCACACTACACATACATATCTCAGTGAATAGAGCTTGGTTCACATTCCCTTATCTCTCCCAAACTGCCCCTGGGCCTTAGCTCCCCATATATCACAACACAAATAAGTGAGTACTCACAATCCTATGGCATGCCAACAATATCTAACGGTTTCATTAAGCCACAAGGCCAAAATATCCATAACGTCATCAAATATTACTTACTGATTATCTGCAAGTATTATAATCATATAATTAGCACATTATACACACTGTCACATGGCATGAATTACATACCTATTATATTTACCATCACAACAATCATTACAACATGTTCATATTTCATCACATCATAATTCTCTTTATCACAATTCACAAATATATTTATCATATATTTAGCATAGGTAAAAGAACACTTACACTTGGAATTTAGAGGAGAGGTTTAGGCTACCTCTAAATTCCTAAAATACACAATGAATCATCTACGAGCAGCGATTCTAAAACACTCACCAAAATATTCACTTTTGCCAAAAATCGAAAGCTTAGATAAGCTTCCCTTTGCCTTTATCTCTACTCATTGAATGTCCTATCGACTCTGACACTTCAACAAGACAAACCATACATATATTCAGTCAATAAATCACCTTAAATAGCCACAAACACAAGCCTAAGCTACATTCTCCTCTAACCAAAACCTTTAGCACAACAAACTTAAAATTTGATTAACTCAGTCTACACTTAATCTTTTCGTATGCAACAAATTCCATTCATCTACGACTAATTCCCACCATTTAAACTTCACAAAATTATGTGTTTTAAGGTATCAACATTTTTCGACAAGTTGCGGCTATTACAACAAAAATTCATTAAAACCCAAGAAATCCTTGACGAAACTTCAAAGTTACTTTAGAACGGTTCTAATTAGGTTAAAAATAATAGAAAAAATATTTTAAAACCAAGTTTTTATCCACAAACTCAAAATTCACAGTTAAAGATTCGATTTTTGGCTTTTAATCAAAACATGCGACTTAACGACTAAAAATTCAGTTTCAAAGACCCAATAACTTAAAAAAACTAAGGATAATGAGTTTTCGATACAAATCCAAAAAACGTACAAATGGAGAAGATGATGAAATTGGTGAGATTTTTGGGTAATTTCTTGAAGATTTAGATAGGTTTAATGCTTGGAAATGATAAAAATTCAAAGTATTATAGTTTGGGAGTCAAAAATCAATTGAGAGGGTGAGGAATAGTAAGGGATGACAACATTAAGGAGATGGGAAAAAGCTTTTGTGAAAATAATTGGCAATGGGGGTTTATTAGGTTGATTTTGAAAAATTAGTTTAGTTGCTTCATAAAGACCCACAACTTTAACCTTTTTTACAAATTTGTCAATTTTCTAAAATTAAAGACATTCAAAACTCGTCTTCAAAAATTAACTTAACTTTGTGAAAACCATTGTCGAAAACATTATCGATTACCAACCTTACGAAATTTCGAGCTCAGATAGGGCAAAATTCTTAAAATACCCCAAAAACTCCTAGGCCCTATTTTGGGGTGTGACACTCCTGTAGACTCACAAAGTATATTAGCTCACCCTTGGACCTCATTCGGTCCCTAAGGTCAATAAATGACTCAAATTACACATTTTATTAACTTAACTAATACTTACAGAAATGTAATTAAAACTTAACTAGAATGCTCATGATAAAGCTCCTAAAGTATGAAAACTAGTTTAATCTGCTACACCAAATTACGATAGATCAAGTTGCTACCACCTTCAAAATTTTTCTCTTCTTAATTATCTTCTTCAATGCTTTTTAAAATTTTTTGGTGAGAAAGGCTAATTGCTCTTGCAAATTTTTAATGGTAATTTCTCCTTTAGTTGTAATTTGATAAACTGGAATTTATACATATTTTCACCCCATGCTTAACATATTTTATGGATGATTTCCCATTAGAATTGGTGAATTCGATGCTCTTAATTCTTTAATTTGTTTTATACTTAGGAGAGCGAAAAGAACGAGAAATGGGCCAAAAATGGAAAAATGGGCCAAAGCACGAAATCAACACGGCCTGGACCTCCTCACATGGGCAGACCACACGGCTGTGTCAATTTGGCAGGCTCAAGCATGGCCAGAATTAATCACACACGGACGTGTCCCTGCCGAGCCCAAGTTGAGTCCAATTTGGAAAAGGCTAATTTTGAGGGCTCTTAGGCATTCCAAATCCTATAAATACACCTTAGAGAAGGAAGAAAATAGACACACAGAATAGAGAGTAAGGAATTACTCCAAGGAAGCCGATTGATTCATCTCAAAAGCCAGGTTCATCATCAAGACTGAAGATCTCTCCTCAATTTCCCTTTCAGAAGTTTTGGGTTTTCTTTATGTTTTGTATTCTTTATTATTCTGAGATGTTTTCTTATTTAGTTATGAACTAAAACCCCTAAATACCTAAGAGGAATGAAACCTAAGACGAATCTTGTTATTATTTTCTGAATTGTATGATAAATATTTAACTTGTTCTTAATTATGTGTTCTTAATTCTTGTTTTGATATCTCAGGATATTGATTCAAGATCATCTCTTATTCAGAGGAGGAATTGACCCTGTCTAAGAGTACATTTTTCATAATTAAGCGGAGTTGTTTGCGCGCCTAGACATAGGGTGACAAGATTTTGCCAGATTAGGGTGAAACCTAATAAGGGGATCCATAGATCGAGTTAATGCAACCCTAGGGTGTTAATTACAGAAAGGTCTCAATTATTCAATCTAGGGATTAGACGTTATTAGTATTGAATAGGGATAATAACATAACTTAGGGATCTCTACGGAACAAGTTAAATGAATAAATCGTCCAATTCGGAGCTAGATATTTCCTTAGGTACTGTCTTAATTCAATAGATTTTCCCAAAAACAATTCCCCAATTCTATTCTCTGTGAGTTCCTAGTTTAGATAATTAGTTAGTTAAAAACAAAACCTCTTTATTCCTAGGCTAGATAATAAAAAGATAGTCATTACTAGTACTTTTATTTCCTTTGGGTTCGACAATCCGGTCTTGCTAAAACTATACTACTGTTCGATAGGTACACTTGCCTACATCTCGATAATAGTTAGTTTCAAGAACGATTAATTATAAATATTTAAAACCTATCACAAAATCACGCGATCAAGTTTTTGGCGCCGTTGCCAGGGAACTAAAATATTAGGAACACTCAATTTTTATTACTTTAGCTATTTATTTTTCTTGCGATCTAATTTTATTTTTAATTTTATTCTAATTTACTAATTTCCTTTTTCTTTCTTCTGGCAGGTTTTTTATAGTTTATGACTAGAAGAAACCCGTCAGGACCACTACTTTTTGACGAAGAAATTGATCGCACAGTTCGTAGAAACTAAAGAGAAATAAGGCGAAGCCTAAGATACACAGAGAACGAGGAAGAGGACGATACTCAACCCCCAACCGAAGAGATGGCTGAAAACCAAGACAATCAACTACCTCCTGCAATTGCGGCTAATCAAAATCCTGCTCCACGCACTATGTATGATTATGCTAAACCTTCTTTAATAGGAACTGAATCAAGCATAGTTAGACCTGCTGTAGCTGCAAATACTTTTGAACTGAAACCTAACACAATTCAAATGATACAACAGTTTGTTCAGTTTGATGGTTTACAGGATGAAGATCCCAACACTCACTTAGCAAACTTTTTGGAACTATGCGATACATTTAAAATTAATGGCATTTCTGACGATGCCATTTGTCTTCGGTTATTCCCTTTCTTATTGAGGAACAAAGCTAAACAATGGTTGAATTCGTTACCATGGGGGTCAATTACTACTTGGGAACAAATGACCGAAAAACTTTTAATAAAATATTTTCAGCTGGCTAGAACGGCTAAATTACTTAATGATATCTCTTCTTTTTGCAGATGGATTTAGAAACACTTTGTGATGCATGGGAGAGATACAAGGACCTTTTGAGAAGGTGCCCTCACCATGGGTTACCGCTTTGGCTCCAGGTTTAAACGTTCCATAATGTCCTGAATCCTTCGACTCGACAAATGGTTGACGCAGCTGCTGGCAGAACCATCAATAATAAAACACCTGAAGATGCTTATGAGTTCATAGAGGAGATGTCATTGAATAACTATCAGTGGCAAGTCATGAGGACAAAGCCAATGAAAATAGCCGGTGTTTATAATGTCGATTCGGTCACCATGCTCTCTAATCAGGTAGAACTTTTGAATAAGAAAATTGATGGTTTTCTTAGTTCTTCATAGGTTGACCCAGTAATGCAGTGCGAAGTGAGTGGAGGTGGAACAAGCCATTCGGAATACCAACCTTATGGCCATAACATGGATAACGAGCAATTAAATTACATGGGTAATAATCCTCGACCTCAAAACAATCCATATAGTAACACTTATAATGCAGGTTGGAGGAACCACCCAAATTTCTCATGGGGAGGCCAAGGAAATCAACGACCACCTCCGGGCTACCAACAGCCACCCTATCAACAAGAAAAAAAATCGAACCTTGAAGAGATGCTCACAAAGTTTATCTCTGTATTAGAAACCCATTTTTAGAACACTGAAATGGCACTTAAAAATCAACAAGCGTCAATCCAAGGGCTCAAAACTCAGATAGGCCAGCTTTCTAAACTAATCTTTGAACGACCACAAGGTAGCTTGCCAAGTAATACTGAACCTAACCCAAGGGAACAACTCAACGTGATTAATGTTCAAAATGAAGAAGGATTTGTTGAGCCTGAGCCAGAACCGAGGCAAGAAACGGTGGTACGCAAAGGTAAAGGTGAGGTAGATTATAATAAAAACAAACTAGTGACTATCGAATATAAACCTCCTGTGCCATACCCCAATGCGACAAGGAAAGACCGCTCAGATGAACAATTTGGTAAATTCCTTAAACTCTTAAAAAAATTACATATTAACTTACCGTTTATTGAATCCCTATCACAGATGCCAAACGCAATGAAATTTTTAAAGGAGCTTTTCACAAATAAGTGGAAGTTGGATGAGGCATCGCCATGTGGATCTAAACGCAGTTTGCTCAGCTATTCTCCAGAATAAACTACCCAACAAACTAAAAGATCTAGAGAGTTTTACGATTCCGTGCTTAATTGTTAGTTTAGATGTTAATAATGCATTAGCTGATTTAGGGGCTAGTATCAGCATCATGCCTTACAAAATGTTTAAGCAATTAGGTCTTGGGAAACCCAAACAGACTAGGATGAACATTCAATTAGCAGATAAAACTATAAGATTCCCTAGGGGTATTATTGAAGATGTGCTAGTTAAAATCGATAAATTCATATTTCCCGTTGACTTTATTGTTCTGGATATAAAGGAGGATAGCAATAGTACTTTAATTTTAGGAAGGCCCTTTTTAGCAACTGCTAAAACAATTATTGATGTTGGCACAGGTGAACTCACACTCTGTGTGGGAGACGAAACAATCACCCTTCAAGCTCATAGCTCTGACAACACATTAGAAATTGAAGGTGATCGTTTAACCCATTCTACTAACACTGACAATGTGGTACAACCTACTTTGCAGGAAGTGAGTCTGACGGAAGCACATTAGTCATTCTCAAGCAGTAGCAAAGGACCTATTCATGAATATCGATGGCTACAAATCGAGGAACTAGATGAATGGCTGACGCGTAAACTGAGAACACATGATAAACCAAAACTATGCCAGAACGAGCTCAACGCCTTCCCACATCAACTTAAGGTTGGAGATAAAGTTGTATTAGATGCCGCAGATCTTGACATTGTCACTACCACACCGAATGAAGAAATCCCTCTTATGGTACTTAGCATTTTCCCATTCGGTACGGTTGAGGTGAGTCGACCCAAGTTCGGCACTTTTAAGGTAAACAACACCCGTTTAAAACCTTATTTTGATGAGATTGATAGCAGGAATAAGGAGTATAAACTCCTCAAACCACCATGATCATTCAACGGAGAGGTAAGTCGAGCTTAAACTATAAGTAAGCGCTTCTCGAAAGGCAACCCAAGCACTAACTGTATTAACTTCTTTAAAATTTAGTTTTCAACACCTAACTTACTAACAGAGCTCTTGAATAATAGGTTTTCCACAAAGACATAGCCAAGCACACGGGCGTGCTTAGGGCTGTGTGAAAACAGGGCAAAGATTTCCCTAAACACGGGCTACAATAAAACGTCACGGCCGTGCGATATGGCCGTGATCGAACCTGCCAAAACAACACGGGCGTGCGACACGCCCATGTGGAAGAACCGTAGGTAAATCGATTAAAACAGCACGGACGTGTGACACGCCCGTGTCTAGTACCCGTGGTCGAACCTGTTAAATTAACACGGGGGTGGACCTTGCATACACGGGCGTGGGAGAAGCGGACGAAGCTAGACCGGTCATTCGACACGGCCTTGTGTACCCCACGCCTAAGGAACACGGGCGGGTACTAAATGTCAGACGCACCCAAATTCAAAATTCGCGAATCAAATAGGCTGAAATTGGGGAACACGGGCGTGTTACCTGGCTGTGTGCCCCAAAATCTATAAAAACCCTTCACTATTAAATGTCTTCCCCACCCAAAAACCCTAACCCTAGCCGCTGCAAGTCCACACGACCTTCCTGCCATGCTAGTGCGCCGCATCCAACTCTATTTTTGCCACTCATTCTCCCTTTTCTAACGTTTGTTTACTTTTTTCCCTTTAATTGCACTCATTTTTCATGTTAGTTATCATAGAACTATGCATTTTTCATGATTATTTTCATCTTTCTATCATTCACATTTTATTCATAGAACAAGCTATTATCTTTTTCATGTGCAAATTCTTACTCTTTATATGATTTCTCTACTTTATTTGATTAGTTAGAAGTAAATATTCATGATTAGAATAATAGACATACTCATGCCTTTAGTGTTAACATTTTTCATCCGTCACACATGTTGCATTCCATGAAATTCGTTGCCATTTTCACGCCATATAATTAATTGCTTTGATTAACTTGTTAGTCTTAGTAGTTGTTGAAATTATGATTGTTATTTACATTTTGTCTTCATTTTACTTTGATCATTCCTCAAGATGAATTAATGGTTTTGATTGTAGGTACCATGTCATCTTCACGAGGAAAGAAAACCGCCGTACCTGTTTCCAAGAAACGGAAGGGAGCGTCATCTTTTGCGGGTCCAACCGTGGAAATTCGTCACCCTCTCCTATAGTTCCCCTGTGGGCCCAGGAAGAACTTTTCCAAATACTTCGGGCCTGACCTTTAATTGGGGTCCGCTGCATTGACTAGGCTGCTGTAGGACAAGTTCAGTTGGCTGATGCGATTCGGGCCCTCCTAGCCATCGACCCTTAGGAGCTGTTCTTTGGGATCATTGAGTCAATATACCTCGAGTTCACGATGAAACTATGCTCAACGTTCTATCTTCAGACCGTAATGACGAACTACGATGATCCCGACACAGTTCAATTTAGCCTAAGTGAATTAATCCGCCAGCTAAGTGTCCCAGAGTTCGGTGCTGCACTGGGTTTATATACGGAGGAGTTCAAGGAGGAGAATGAACTACATGCTCTCACTCGCCACATACACTTCTCTCCCTCAAAGTGCTGGCACACTTTGGCCCCTGGCGCGGCCTCCTACAATCCTAGCTGATCCAAGGCATCAGTTCTCCCACCATCCCTGAGGTACCTACGTGCCATTTTGGGTCACACGATTACATGAAGGCGAGAGAGCACTGGCGTCGTCAACACTCATGACGCCTACTTTTTATGGTGTATGTCGGACAGGCACTTCATCGACCTTATCTATTTCATCGCCCTCGCAATTCAGCACCAGACGGAGCGGCATAGGAAGGGGTTATCTCCATTGGCCCCTATGTTACACGGTTGGCTCGACACTTTGGGCTCCTTGACACCGTGGCCTAAGAATCATCCTTGACCTTCATTGGCCAGATATCTCCACAAGGCATCTCGAGCATGCTTAGCATGAGGATGATCGAAAAGCGCCGAGGAACCTACCCTCCTTAATATCGTCTTGCCCAATCTACCGAGGAGGAGGCCTACGAGGACATTCCTAATGATGTCCCTCCATAGCACGAGGACCCACCGACTTAGCCACCACCACCCTCTCGTCCAGTTCATGCGGCAGCTTCATATGCTGACATCTTTGAGCGCTTCACTCGATTAGAGCAGCAGTGTTTTCAACGATTTGACAACATTGATGCTATTTTACAGTAGATTTGTCAGCACCTCCACATCTCATCGCCAGTCCCACCTCACGTACCATCCAGCGATGAAGATGTTTAAAAACAATTATTTATTATTTTATGTTTTTAATTTTTATTAAAACTACTTTTTATTTTTATTAGATTTTAGAATTTTATTTTTAATTATCAATTTCGGTTATTTCTTTATGAGTAATTATTCTTCCTAATATCCCCTAAAATTTCCTGATCTTATCACAGTTATATAGAGCTCTTAAGCTCATCATCGCATAGGAACTAAAAACTCCACCGGGAAAGGTTCTCCACGACTGCCATGTCCTGATTGACCACGACCGTAGCTACCACTAGATATAATATTCTTTTGGCGCAGGACTTATGGACTAATGAACCTTTACCACCGCCGGAGTATCCTCTTCCACTCTCGCATCGATTACTCTCCAAAACTCTAGTTCGAGGAATTCATCATACAGGAAGTTTCACTTCTCTCCCTATCTTATTTTTATATTCTAATATCTATCTTTGTACATTAAGGGCAATGTACATATTAAGTGTGGGGGGATATTTATTTCATTATCAGAAAAATCCCTGATTGACTGCCTTGTTCTCTTAGAAAGCTTTCATATCGTATTTAGGATAAATTTTGATTAATTTGTGACGATGATTGATATATCTTGAATTAAAACATAGGCATTTATGCATTGATTGTTTAAACCTCAAGACATTAGAGAATCAAACATGATAAGTTGATTTTAAGAATTTAAAATTTTAGGTTGTTTCCCCAAAGCTAGGTATTACTTTGAGTTAGAATTAACAAGTTTTAAACATCAAAAAGCCATAATTTTTGTGAGATTTTTGAGCCTTTTGAGCATCTATTAATTCTTTCATGATCACTTTTATTATTGCTTTGAGTGCGTCAATATCGAACTGTTATTCTAGAACTTGCTTGATTATGCATGTCAAGACCACACCATTTGATTTGATATGTCAAAATGATTAAGGCACTTAGGAATAACCCACTCATGCCATGAAAATCCTACCTCCATGATTAACCCCTAGTAAACCCCCTTGAGCCTAACAAGCCATTTCTTATATTACCCTTAATATTAACCCTTAACCCATTATTGTTGAAATCCCCTAAATTAATCCTTATTTTTGTCGAGATTTGAGTTGAAGAAATTGCTTAGCTATGTCTTGTTATTAATAGTTAGTCTATGTTATTTAACTTGTTCTTAAAAAAATGTATACACATTAGTAATTCCATATTCTGAAAAGAAGCCCTATTGTACGCAAATGATGATTAACCCTTTTTCTAGTTAGGCAAATTTTTCAATTCAATCTCGATTCTAACCCTTTCTTTCAGCTTGTGACCACACCCCCTAACCAAGCCTCATTAAAACCTTCTAAAGACCTTTTGATTGATATTTCATCTTAAATTATAGTGGCGGAGATTTTATTTTAATGCAAGCCTATGGTAATGACTTTTCATTATTGACTATTGAGTGCTTCATTTATTGTCCTTAAACACCTCGAGTGATTTGAGTGAATGTTTTGTGAGGATGTGAAACTCTGTGATATTCTGAATCAAAGGTAATTACTTAGATGAGGGGAGACACCTATGTTTGCATGATTAAATACTCAACTTGTAATGTTTGAAACTTTTATGTTCTTTTAGTTGAATTCTCAATGTATGATTACCTATGGATTATTTTAAGATATTATCGATAGAAATTATAAGTTGAGAAGAATTTATTTTGATTATGAGTTGAGAATTTTGCTTGAGGACAAGCAAATGCTTAAGTGTAGGGGTATTTGATAAACAGTAGTTTATACATATTTTCACCCCATGCTTAATGCATTTTATGGATGATTTCCCATTAGAATTGGTGAATTTGATTCTCCTAATGCTTTAATTTCATGTTTTATACTTAGGAGAACATAGGAGAGCGAAAGAAACGAGAAACGGGCCAAAAACGGAGAAAATGGGCCAAAGTACAAAATCAACACGGCCTGGACCTCCTTACACGGGCAGACCACACGGCCCTGTCAATTTGGCAGGCTCGAGCACGACCTAAAGTAATCGCACAAGGGCGTGTCACACGAGTGTGTCCCTGCTAAGCCCAAGTTGAGTCCAATTCGGAAATGGCTAATTTTGAGGGCTCTTAGGCATTCCAAAGCCTATAAATACACCCTAGAGGAGGAAGAAAAGGGACACACAGAATAGGGAGTAAGGAATTACTCCAAGGAAGCCGATTGATTCATCTTAGAAGCTGGATTCATCATCAAGACTAAAGATCTCTCCTCAATTTCCCCTTCAGGAGTTTTGAGTTTTCTTTATGTTTTGTATTCTTTATTATTCTGAGATGTTTTCTTATTTAGTTATGAACTAAAACCCCTAAATACTTAAGGGAAATGAAACCTAAGATGAATATTGTTATTATTTTCTGAATTTTATGATAAATATTTAACTTGTTCTTAATTATGTGTTCTTAATTCTTGTTTTGATATCTCAGGATACTGATTCAAGATCAGCTCTTATTCAGAGGAGGAATAGACCCTGTCTAAGAGTACATTTGTCATAATTAAGTGGAGTAGTTTGTGCGCCTAGACATAGGGTGACAAGATTTTGCCAGATTTGGATGAAACCTAATAAGGGGATCCATAGATCGAGTTAATGCAACCCTAGGGTGTTAATTGGAGAAAGGTCTCAATTACTCAATCTAGGGATTAGACATTATTAGTCTTGAATAGGGATAATAACATAACTTAGGGATCTCTACGGAACAAGTTAAATGAATAAATCGTTCGATTCGAAGCCAGAATAACAAGTGCAGTCTAGGTGGATTTTTCCTTAGGTATTGTCTTAATTCAATCGATTTTCAGAAAAGCAATTCCCTAATTCTATTCTCTATGAGTTCCTAGTTTAGATAATTAGTTAGTTAAAAACAAAACCCCTTTATTCCTAGGCTAGATAATAAAAAGACAGTCATTACTAGTACTTTTAGTTCCTTTGGGTTCGACAATCCGGTCTTCCTAAAACTATACTACTGTTCGATAGGTACACTTGCCTACATTGCGATAATAGTTAGTTTCAAGAACGATTAATTATAAATATCTAAAACCTATCACGAAATCACGCGATCACAACTAGAGATGCAACTTGCAATGCAAAGTTCTTTTACTTTTTACCCTTACTCTTCTATGTCTCTTAAAGGTTTTTCTTGTAGGTTTGTAAAAATCCAATGAGCTCATTAATCCTCACTATGTAAATATCTTTAGACTCTTCTATAGCAATTACATTGATTTAAAAATGTCAAGGAGAAACTTCAAAGCCTTACTGACTAGCTTAGCATTTGAGTACTCCTTACCGAAAACAAAAGCTTGGTTAGTAATG
Source organism: Gossypium hirsutum (assembly GCF_007990345.1). NCBI lineage: Eukaryota > Viridiplantae > Streptophyta > Magnoliopsida > Malvales > Malvaceae > Gossypium > Gossypium hirsutum. Next base: position 90,579,967 of record NC_053433.1, on the reverse strand, counting down.
TGACAAAGTTTGGCATAGAAATATAACAAAGATTCATCATCAAGCATTCTAAGAGTCTTAAATTTAATTGTCAACATTTGGAGTTTTGATTGCTTGACAATATTGATGCCTTTATGTGCTGTTTCCAAGATTGTCTAAGCTTATTTTGCATTAGTGAATTTAAAGATTCTCCTAAACTTTTGAAGGTCTAAGATATTAAATATGGATTGAGTGTCTTTAAATTTGCATTAGCAATATATCTTCCTCGTTAGTCCTTTTAACTTCTAGTTTTGGATTCTTTACACCACTAATATCAATTGTAAGAGGCTCCCAACCAATCACTATAGATTTCTAAGCCTTTCATCCATTGACTTGATAAATGCCCTCATCAAGGCCTTCCAGTAGGCATAGTCAGAGCCATCAAGCAAAGGAGGTCTCAAGCTTAATTCTCATTCCATCTCTTAAGTAATTCAATAGCAAACTCTTGTGCTTGAGCTTGTAGAAATACAAGTTGTAACAGCCTATTTTCAGCAATATCAGAAACAGTGGTTTAAGGACCACAAATCTGACAAGTGAGTTTGAAAATATTATTATTTAACATTTACGAGTCAAATTTAATATTATATTGAATTTTTATTTGATAATTTTTGTTAATTGAATGAATAGTTAGGTATCAAGGCTTTCTTTCAATAAATCAAGCCTATAAATATTTTTACTGTAACACCCCTTACCCAAACCCAAGAGCGGGACCAGGTACGAGGCGTTACCATGCATGTACTCAAACATTTTTGGAAAATACGAGTTATAAAATTTTGTTCCAATTTGAAACCAATCAAACAACATCTTAATGTCCCTATTATGGGCCTACGAGGCCCAAAACAAACATTGAAAATGGTCTAGGACTAAACCGAGGACATAAGGAAATTTTAAGAAAATTTCTAGGTTAATGTCTCACACGCCCGTAGGGAGACAATGCACATGTTCGTGTGCTTTGGGACACGCTCATGTCCCCTAGCACACGCTCATGTCCCTAGCCCGTGCCCCTCACATAGCCTAGACACGCCCGTGTGATCGCCTGTGTCCAAGAACTTGGACATTCTGTTTATGATGTTAGCATGCATTTAGGGGCACACGGCTAAGACACACGCTCGTGTGCTAGGCTGTGCCCTCCACACGGTTGAGACACACGATCGTGTCTCTACCCGTGTGTTTACTACCATGCATTCTGACTTAAAAATTTTAGATGCAGGGGACACACGAACAAACTACACGCCCATGGGGCTATCCGTGTGTCACACACGCCCGTGTGTCTACTCGTGTGGACCTTGTTGGGCTATTTTCCAAGCCTTTGGTCACCCTCTAATGTTCATACCCACTTATAGTTTTCAATAACACTTAACATGGTCTAATTATACTTTTAAATGACCTTAATGTACCTCATTGCGTGTAAACCTTATCTCATCGGTTTTATACATGCTCAATTATCCCCTTTATATTAAGAATTCCTATGGCTGGTAGCTCCATTAAGCTTGGCTCATTGTCTTAACTTATTGCCAAATTGAGGCCTAACCACCCCATGTGATTTGGTCATATTACATACGACTAATTGTAACACACCATATTTAATCATCATAAGAACATTGGAACATAATCATGCACAATTTTGGTAGGTAGTAACCTACACCAAAATGAGACAATTCCCATGGCCATATACAAGTGAATATGTATACTTTTATAAGCCTTCATATTGGCTAATCAAATGACACATATAAAAAAATAACGACAGCTCTATACATGCCATTGAACAAAATAGAAGCATCTATATACCAAAGCTAGACAAGATGATAGTGTGATGATTCTCCAGCCGTCTTCCAACCTCTACGAGTCCTCGAGCTCTGTAAGACAGGGAAAAGAGAGGGGTAAGCATTTACATGCTTAGTAAGCCTAAATAACCGGAAAGTAAACTTACTGATTAATTAGTACACATCCATATTAGGAAATAAGACCAACAAGCATGAAATAGTTTCCCTATCACATGCACTTAATCAATAAGTTAGTCCCTTAACAATACACCATGTAATTTGTCTTAGATGAGCTCATCATCCGATATTTTCATTTTTATATCTCATGTTAATCCCGTTGAGTTTCTCAAAAATCTCGATGGATTATCTATTTACTGTCAAATCATAAGAGCGATCATCTCAAGTACGCACTCCCGCTAACCTCACATCTTACGGTGGGATTACCAGTCCATGCTAAATCCCTCATAATATCAACTCATAGGGTGATGTCGGGATTACCAGCCCAGGCTAAATCTCTTGTAGTGACAAACAAATGTAGTGAGCTCAGATCTGAATTACCAATCCAGGCTAAATTAAGACCCTAGTCAGATTACCCGTTCGGGCTAAATCCATTATGCACACATATTCTTTGGGAGGCTCGATCATTCAAGGAACACCCGTCTGAGTTAGATCATTTCTCTATTTGAGATCAACGGATTACCCGTCTGGGCTAAATCCTTTTTTACAACACGTGTAGGATCTTAAGTCATGTAAGCCATGGTTTATCCAACGAATTTCCCTTTTTACTTCAATCGGGACATTTTTTTATCATAATATTATTATTAACATATTCCATGGATTTTCATGCCATCATTATAACCAATTATCATACATTCATAACACATGCGATTAGGCATATCAATAGTTTACTTAAAGTTATTCGAACTTACCTGGTATTTATTTCGATTTTGCATTTTGGTTATTCCAAAACCTTTCGTTTTCCTTGATCGACCTCCAAAATCTGTTCTTGGGGTCTATAAAAATAAAAATAAATTATTATTATCCCACATTATTCTTTTCGAGCCTAAATTTCACCCCCAGACAAAATGACCATTTTGCCCCTAACCTTTCACATTATTTATCCCCCCTTAACCTGTTCACATCCAATATCTGAACCTGTTTTCCTTAATGGGACTGTTTTTAATGTTCTTCATATTTTTGAAATCCCGGTAGCTTACTCTCTCCATTTCTACCCATATTTTGAGTTAGGGTTCATGTTCGCAAAGTGACCCATGTGTGACATGTTTATTCTTTGATGTTTTAAGGAGGAATATGAAAGTTGGATGTGTGTTAAACATCTTTTTCTAGGTGATTTTCATGAAAAACCCCTAAAAGGACCTTTTTGTAAAATGTGGAAAATATGTGGTAAAAATGTGAGTTAATGGAAAAATGTGGGCTACCATAAGAGGAAAGAACATTCGGCTAGGCTTGGGTAATGTAGAAAATTCATGCATTTTTTTTGTGGTCCCAAAACCACTGTTCCGACTAGGCCTTATTTTGTGATGTTACATTTCTCCCCCCTTAAGGACTTTTGTCCTCGAAAGTCTTACCAGTAAACAGGTTCAGATATTGGATTTTCATGGTTTCTTCTGGCTCCCATGTAGCCTCTTCCACACCATATCGATGCCGTAAAACTTTTACCAAAGCCACATCCTTATTTCTCAGCTGTTTAACCTTACGAGCCAAAATCTGGACCGGTTCCTCACCATAGGTCATGTCCGGTCTAATTTCAATCTTCATCGGTGAAATCACATGAGAGGGGTCTGATTGATATCGCCTTAACATAGACACATGAAACACATCATGAATCTTTTCCAGTTCTGGTGGCAATGCCAAGCGATAGGCTAATGGTCCAACTCTTTCAGTGATCTCGTACGGTCCGATAAATTGCGAACTCATTTTGCCTTTCCGGCCAAATCTCAATACAATTTTCCATGGAGATACTTTCAAGAATACTCTATCTCCAACTTGAAATTTGATCTCTTTTCTTCTCAGATCAGCATATGACTTTTGCCTATTCGATGCCACTTTTAAACAATCACGTATCAGTTTAACCTTTACTTCAGTTTCCTTAACTAGGTCAACTCCGTGAATCTAACTCTCCTTGAGTTCTGTCCAATACAATGGAGTCCTACACTTTTTGCCATACAAGGCTTCGTAAGGTGCCATTTTCAAACTCGTTTGAAAACTATTGTTGTAGGCGAACTCTACTAATGGATGGTATTTATCCCAGCTGCCCTGAAATTCAAGGATGCTACATCGCAACATATCCTCAAGAATTTAAATCATTCGCTCAGACTGACCATCAGTCTACGGGTGAAAAGCTGTACTAAAACTCAACCTAGTACCCAAGGCTTATTATAACTTCTTTTAGAATCTCGAAGTAAATCTCGGGTCTTTGTCTGAAATAATCGATAGCGGTACCCCGTGTAATCTCATGATCTCAGATATATATACAAGTCGGCCAACTTGTCAAGTAAATAATATGTCTTTACCGAAATAAAATGAGCCAACTTTGTCAACTTATCAACCACAACCCATATAGCATCTTTCTTTTTTGAGGTTAATGGTAATCCTGTCACGAAGTCCATAGTAACTCTATCCCACCTCCATGCGGGGACCATCATAGGCTGTAGTAAACCTGAAGGTACTTGATGTTCAACTTTGACTTGTTGACATATCAAGCATTTCGATACAAATTCAGATATATCTCTTTTCATGCTGTTCCACCAGTACATTTTCTTTAAATCATTGTACATTTTGGTATTTCCAGGATGAATAGACAAACGGATATCATGTGCCTCTTGAAAGATTTTCTGAATAATTTAGTCATTCCTCGATACACAAACTCTATCTCTGAACATCAAACATCCATCAGAACTGATCTGAAAATGTGATTCGATACCCGCCTCACATTGAGTTCTTTTGGCTTGCAGGTCACAATCATTAGTCTTAGCATCATAAATTTCCTGAAGAAATGTCGGCTTGACCCTTAACTTTGCTAAGACCCAACCATCATCGAACAATGCCAATCAATCATTCATGGCCCTCAATAGAAACAAAAATTTTCTGCTTAATGCGTCGGCGACCACATTCGCCTTTCCAGGGTGATAATCGATGATTAGCTCGTAATCTTTAATTAGTTCTAACCATCTCTGCTGTCTCAGATTCAATTCTTTCTGAGTCATCAAGTACTTCAAACTCTTATGGTCTGTGAATATATGACAAGTCTCACCATATAAATAATGCCACTAAAATTTCAAGGCAAAAACAATGGCAGCAAGCTCTAAGTCGTGTGTCGGATAATTCTTCTCGTGTGGCTTCAACTGTCGTAAAACGTAGGCTATCACTTTGCCATCTTGCATAAGCACATAACCTAGTCTATTTAAGAATGCATCACTTTAGACCACAAACTCTTTTCCCGACTCGGGTAATACTAGAACTGGAGCTTTAAGTAGCAATGTCTTCAACTTCTTAAAACTCTACTGACACTTTTTTATCCATTCAAACTTAACGTCTTTCTGTGGCAACCTCGTCATTGGAGTTGCTATTATGGAAATTCCTTTCACAAATATTTGGTAGTAACCGGCTAAGGCCAAAAAGCTTCTAACATTGGTTACATTTTTAGGTGGTTTCTATTCAACGATGGCAGAGATCTTACTTGGATCAACTCGGATGCCATCACCCGAAACAATATGACCCAAAAACCCTACTTCTTGGAGCCAAATCTTGCTAAACTTAGCATACAATTACTTTTCCTGTAAGGTCTGAAACACAGTCCTCAGATTCTTCGCATGCTCTATCTCATCCTTAGAATAAATCAAAATGTTATCAATGAACATAACGACGAACTTGTCCAAGTATGGCCAAAATATCCTATTCATTAGATCCATAAATACGGTCAATGCATTCGTTAACCCAAATGACATGACAAGGAATACATAGTGGCCATATCTTGTTCTGAAAGTGGCCTTAGGCACGTCCGATTCCTTAACTCGCAACTGATAGTAGCCGGATCTTAGGTCTATCTTAGAGAATATAGTGGCTCCCCTCAACTGGTCGAACAAATCATCGATTCTTGGTAAAGGGTGCTTATTCTTGATAGTTACCTTATTCAGCTGCCGATAATCTATACATAGCCTCATTGAACCATTTTTCTTCTTTAAAAATAGTACGAGTGTAACACCCGAACCCGAAACCGACACCGGAGTCGAACACGAGGTGTTAACTGACTTTAACCCCTTATAAAATTTATTTTCCAGACACTGCCCAATCTGTGTACTAGTCGTTTTAAAAATCATATCTTGAGTTTCGTAACTCGAAAATCAGTTTCATGATTTTCCCAGAAACT